>NC_081412.1:422646730-422947230 GCF_030272615.1 Cryptomeria japonica
CTAGGACATGGGCATGGAGCCCTTGTCCTCCCAGGATAGGGGTGTGGCACCCTTGTCCTTTCCCTATTTTGGGGCAAGACCCTTTCTAGGGTTGCATAGAAGGTTGTGCAGTGATCGAGAAAACTCCCTCGATGTTGGCCTATGACGAAAGTCAAATTCATTAACATGTATTTAATGGGAATTTGTCCTCTCATTTGCATAACCTCAATAAGTTGGAAAAATTTGCATGAGTTGGTCAAGTTGTATAAGCGATCAAGTGTTCAAGAGAATTCAAGCATTCAAGCATTCCTTCGAAGCATTGAGCATCTCAAGTCTCCCTTCAAGGCTAGGTGTTGCATTCAAGTCAAGGATTCAACCACTGAAGAGGAGATTGATTCCAACATTCATTTCCACACAAGCTAGTAAATACTAAGAGTGGGGTGGGTGGGTGAATTAGTATACCAAAAATTACTATAAACAAACTTCTAAACAATTTAGTAGATAACTGGTATAGAAGATTCACTAATAAATCAGTTAAGATAAATGAAAACCAAATACAAAACAAAGCATTCACCCACAAGAGCACAATCACCATAATACAAGATATTTGACGTGGAAACCCAAATGGGAAAAACTACGGTGAGAAGAAACTCACAAGTAACTATCTATAGAATAGAAACCAGACTGGTTAAGGTCATATAATGTTCTTCACTAGAACATATCCTGTTAGGAATCTAGATCTTTGTTAGGAGATAAGTCCTATTAAAGACTACCTTGTTAAAGGATTTCAGATCCACAGGTGTGAACCACCTTGTTAGAGGATTTACAAAGGCTTTGTTGGGCCTACCCGATTAAGGATTTCAGACTTGTCAAAGATATTAGTAATCAACAAGTGAGTGATCTAGATAATAACACGGTCTGCTTAATTAGATCCTTGATAGCTCATTGTTAATACATTTCAGCATTACTTCAGTCTTCAATATCTCCACACTCTATCTAATCACACAGACCTAATCTTCTCTACAATGATCGCACATAACCTCTTCTATCACATATCTCTCATACATCATACATCACGTGCAAACCCTAGACATGATGTCCTTATAAAGGAAACTGATTTCATGTGGGTCCAATAGGATTAGACTACAAGTTCCTATGTTTAGTGCATCTAGACACATTTGGTAACATGGCACAAAATCACTGCCAAAGTGTTGGTGGATGATAACTCATCACACATTACAAAAATACTGGTTGGTAACTCATCACAGAGTAATACCAGTTGATACAATATACCAATTACTGGTTTGACAAAAATGAAGACTGGTAGATCATAGTGTTGTTGGCATTTTTGATGATGTTGTTGTGATTTTCATTGATGGACACACACTTGCTTTGAGATCACTTTTTGTATGTATGAGTTATGCTCAACCGGCATTTGTTCCAATCGGTATCATGTATTATAGTCTTCAGACTATCGGTGTTTTGCAGAAAGTGTTTACCGATCCCAAGTGGTATGAAGACCTCAAGCGGTTCGAGGATCCCAAAGCGGTACAAAGAAACAAAGCAGTTGTTATCATTTTTCCTAGTCTTCATTTTGGCAAACTGGCAATTGGTAAAATGTGTGAACCGGTAATTGGTAAAATATGTGAACTAGTAATAGGTAAATGTATGAACCAGTATTACTTTGTGATTAGTTACCAACTAGTATTATTTTTGTGATGAGTTATCATCCACCGATACTTTGGCGGTGATTCTGTGTCATGTTACCAAATGTGTCCAGATGCACTAAACCTAGGAACTTGCAATGTAATCCTATTGGACTGACATGAAATCAGATTCCTTTATAAGGACATCATGTCTAGGGTTTTAGAGAGAGTTAGGGTTTTTCTGTGGTTGATGAAGTTTTTGCATGTGCGATCATAGAAGAAGATTAGGTTTGTGTGAAGAAACAGAGTGTGAAGATATTAGAGACTGAAGTAATGCTGAAACACATTAACAATGAGCTATCAAGGATCTAACCAAGCATACTGTGCTAGTATTTAGATCACTCACTTGTTGATTACTCACATCTTCAACAAGTCTGTAACCCTTAACTGGGTAGGCCTAGCAAAGCCTTTGTAAATCCTCTAACAAGGTGGTTCACAAATGTGGATCTGAAATCCTCTCACAAGGTATTCTTTAATCGGACTTATCTCCTAACAGAGATTTAGATTCCTAACAGGTTATGTTCTGGTAAAGAACATTGTATGACCTTAACTGGTCTAACCTTAACTGATCTAGTTACTATTCTACAGCTCGTTACTTGTGAGTTTCATCTCAATATGGTTTTTCCCATTTGGGTTTCCATGTCAAAATATATTGTGTTAAGGTGATTGTGCTTCTGTGGGTGAATGCCTTATTTGCTATTTGGTTTGCATTTGTGTTAACCGGTTTGTTAGTAAAATTGTTATACCGGTTTATTGCTAAACTATTTAAGTGTTTAAGTTCAGTATTTTTTGGTATTCTAATTCACCCCCCCTCTTAGTATTCATCAATTGGTATCAGAGCCAACCTTTATATAAGTTTAACCACTTGGAAAGAGATATGGGGGAATATACTATGAGGGAACTTAATCATCGGGTCACTCAGACTAAGAAAGCCTATGATGAACTCAAAGTCAAGTATAAGGCCTCTCTGGCAAAAAGAAGAGAGCATGCTGAGAAACTGATGGAACTAACTGAAAATAGTTCCTCTGATGAAGTGGACATGGAAGCCCTAGTTGAAGAAGTTGAAAAACTGAATGAGTCTAATCCCAACCTAAGAAGGGAACTTGAAGGACTGACTATCAGGATGTGTCAAGAGCTTGAGAACAAGAGAGAAGCTAAAGATCTGGTAAAAGACAAAGATCATGAGATCTCCGAGCTAAAGCAAGAAATCAGTGCACTTACTACTCATCTCCAAGAGAGTAAAGTGGAAAAAGAAGAAATGCGAGGTGAACTAAACTTGGCTATTTCTGAGAATGCAACCTTGAAGGAGTCCAATGCTGCTATTACCAAGGAACTCACTGAATCAAAAGAGATACTTGCCAAATTCAATTAGAGTGCTGCTAAGTTAGAACAAAAGCTTGAATCAGCTAAACCAGTAAAGAATACTAATGGACTTGGTTTCTCAGGGTTTGAGGAAGGTGAGACCTCTGGAACAAAAGATGTAGCATCAAAGAAGCAACTGACATCAAAGGATAAAGGTAAGAAAAAGTTCAAACCTATTTGCTTTAATTGTCTCAAGGAAGGACATACTGCTAATGTATGTAGAAATAAGGCTTACAATAACTTTCCTTACTTTCTAAACAATAAGTCTAGATCCAATAGATTCAATGGAAATTGTTATGCATGCAACAAGTTTGGGCATAGAGCATTTGAATGCCGGTCTATCATGCACAACACCGGAAGGTATCCTCAAAGGAGTCAAGGAGTTTCTCCTAAATCCTCTGGGAACCAGAATCAAAACTGGTTTAATACCTATAATCATTAGTCAGGTAGCGGTGGCTATCAAGTGGTAATTGGATGGAGAGCAACCTATTTGATCTGTCATGGTAATGGTCACACTACTGCAACATGCAGAAGGAAGAATGGAAACATGAATAATGGACCTTGGAGAGCACCTCTAATGGTTTGCTATCATTTCTACAAATCGGGTCACATAACAAGATTCTGTAGAATGAGAAAGAATATATTGGATGATATATCGGTCACTCTGAAAGGAAAGATTGATGTTGAAACTGTTCAAGTGGATAGGAAGAAAACCTGGAAAAAGAAGCCAGAAGAAGTGTCTCAAGAGGAACCAGTTTCTGCACCTATTGTGGAAATCTCTGAACCGACAATCTAAGCTATAAAAAAGCTTAGGGGGAAACAAATCGGTGAAATGTTTTGAACCCCCAGTTTACACTGGTAAAAGACCTTAACTGGTATGTGATACCTATCAATTGGTAGAAGATCAGAAATGGTAAAAGGAAAATTAGGGTTTATGCCCTAATGGTGGAGCATTTATTATGGTAGGTGAAGAATTCGTTTAAAAGGGATTTTCAAGTCAAGTTCACTTATCAATTTGCGAGCAAAGAAGTTTTCAAGTGCAGAGCGACAAAAGGTGATTTGTCTTGTGATTCAGAGAGATTTCAAAACTTTGAAGAAGAATCAGAAGATAATATCAATCAGTCAAGTGTAGAACTCAAAGCGGTAATCCAGCAACTGAAGTAGTGTGTGGTGAAGTGGAATTTGCA
This sequence comes from Cryptomeria japonica, assembly GCF_030272615.1. Classification (NCBI taxonomy): domain Eukaryota; kingdom Viridiplantae; phylum Streptophyta; class Pinopsida; order Cupressales; family Cupressaceae; genus Cryptomeria; species Cryptomeria japonica. Next base: position 422,650,965 of record NC_081412.1, read on the forward strand.
AGCCCTAAATCTCAACTTGCGAAGGTATTTTTTGAGTTTCACTGTTTATCATGGCTTCTGCATCGCACTCTAGTTCTAGTGCACCCGTTGATTCAGTAGATTTCATCCAATGAAAGGCAAAATATAATGCCCTATCCCAAATACCCACTAGTGTTATAGTTGAGGAAGGTATTTTAGATTATATTGACTATAAAATTGAAGACCTAGGATCTCTAGTGATCCATTCTCTATTAAGCTTATTCTGCGGGAAGGACAAGAAGATCAAACTGGAATACAACATCTTGGAGAAGAAGAATCTTCACAATGCGATCTATTTCATTGAATAATTTATAGATGATCGCATCCGCATCATTCTAAGCAGAGTGCATGGTGACAAAATGTATTTAGAGCGGACACATGACATCACACTGGAAGCGATTCATGCCGTCACTAGTTTCTGTAATGTTGGAAATGTGCCAGCCCTAAGGAAAGTCATTAAGATGGAAATGACCAAGCTCACTGGTTCTGTGAGTGACCAATGGGGAATGACCGTCAATACCATCAAGGATGATCTGGTCAAATATGCCTGCATGGTGATAGGTTACCGGACATTCCATGCTAGCATAATTAACTCTGTCTCTGCTACAGTGGTAAATGCTACCTAGAGGATGATCATGGAAGATGCCTCATTTGATCTATGCACTTGTATGCAAAGGTAACTTCTAGTGAATCTGAAGTCAATTAAACAGGACAATGCCTTAAATTTAAATTTGGACAACTATTGGTCGGATTGTTCTTCTACTTCCAAGGCTATTTCCCAGGAGTCAGTGATATTCAGTGGTCTGCTGACCAACCGATTACCAAGCAAATCAGAGAAAGTCTTCAAGTGGTTGGAACTGGTTATCCTAAAGTCCTAAACAAATACTTTGATGAGTTCAAACACAAGATGAGCTAAAGGGTGAGAATATCTGGTGATATTGTCAAGAAGTATGAAGAGGACATCTGCTTCACTATCAAAGTAGATGAGTGTATAATGAAGGCGGTTGAGCCTAGAAAAGAAAAGGTAGAACCTATGGGATATGAGGTAATGTATGATATGCTAGAAGGGTATGCTTCTACCCTACTTGCCTCACTGCTTGATCCTAAGAAGAAGAGAACCGACACCTATCTAGAAAGGGTTACACCGGTTGAAGAGCCTTCAGTAAAGAAGGGAAAGGCAGTGCCATTAGTATCAGCACTAGTTACTCCAGCAAGTCCTAAAGTGACCAAGCAGTCACCGACAAAGAAGAAACCAGAAGTTGCACCCGCCAAGGTATTTGAGAGGAAACGAAAGACAAAAGGCAACACACCAGACTTAGAGGACACAAAATCTGAAGAACGACCTAAGAAGACTAGGCAAACGAGGAAGAAGACAAAGACAACTAGCAATGAACTGGAATCATCAGCACTGGTAAATATTGATATTTCCTCTTACAAACCTTTGACACATTGTCAAATAACTATCAAGAATATTAGGAGAAAAGTGATGAGTGATTTAGTGGATTGTTTTGATGATTTCAATGACAATGAGAAAGAGGAAGTAGAACAAGAAGTCATTTAATATTTATGTATTAATGATCGGTCACCATCAGAAATTAAATCTGTGACACCAGATTCTTTATACAATTCTTTAGATAACAAATGGCGCATTGCCATAGAAAAGGAACAGGAAATAAGAGAGGAAATATTTGCTCAATATTTTCCTGATGTGTCTAATTTAGAACTTTATGAAGTTATAGAAAAATATGAAGGCCTCTTCTTCAAGAGAAGAAGGAGACTCTTATTGCTAGAAGGGAAAGTCCCTGAAGTGGTAAAAGATACCCACTCTCATGCCAAAGTCACTCTGAGGTTGTACCAAGTGTCCGAAGCCAACAAGAAAGCTGAACAAGAACTAGAAATTGAAAAACCGAATGAGGTGTATGACAGTGTAGGAGAACCGGTCACTGAACAAATGGACCCTATTGACATTGATGCTTTGGATGGTGAAAATGTCACCCCAGATACAACAAAGGAAAAAGCTGACAAAGAGAAATAGGACAAAGAAAAGGCTGATAGAGAGAAAGTGGAGAATGAGAAAAAGAAATAAGAGGAGGAAAAGAGAAAATAGGAAGAGAAGAGGAAACAAATAGAAGTGGAGAAAAAGAGCAAAGAGGAAGAGGAGAAGAGAAAAGAAGGAGAAGAGGAAATAGGAAGAGGAGAAGAGAAAAGAAGAGGAGAAGAGGAAATAGGAAGAGGAGAAGAAGAAATAGGAAGAGGAGAAGAAGAAGAATGAAGAAGAAAAGAAACAGGAAGAGGAGAAGAGAAAAGAAGAGGAGAAGAGGAAGCATGAAGAGGAGAAGAAGAAATAGGAAGAGGAGAAGAAGATGAAGGAAGAGGAGAAGAAAGAAGAAGAGAAGCAGAAAGAAGAAGAAAGGAAGAAGGAAGAAGAGAAAAGAAAGAAAGAAGTAGAGGAGCAAAAGAAGGCAGAAGAAGAAAAGCAAAAAGCCAAGGACAAGGAGGAAGTGGCAAAGAGTGTACAAGTGGAGACCCCAAAGGAAACTGGTAGTCAAGCCAAACCGGTTGATATTACCAGTCCCATTGACCTCCAATCTGCAAATGAAATGGAGCTGCTACAAAGCATTAAGCTTTCCCAAGAGCGACTAGAAGCGCTAAGAAGGAAGAAGGAGAAAGATGTTATTCAAACTACGATGGAAACTCTTACCAGTTTGATTCCCAGTACCAACCTCCCGAGTACTGATTCCTCTCTAGCTCAACTAAAACTCTTATGCATAGTTGTAGAGGACCAGGTGCAATGCCTGGAAGATGTTGCTAAAGCCAATGCTCAAAAGAAACATCAAAAGGCACTGAATACTGCCTTAGTGAAGAAGTTAAATGAGCTCTGGTCTGAACTTCATAAGGCACAGAAGAACATAAGAGATGCTATGGATGAGGGGAGTCTACTGCTTAGTAAGATATGCCAACCCCATCTATTCTGTGATGATGTGCTTGCTCAGAAAGACAAACTACAATCTGATTTGCAGACATACATAAGCACCTTCAAGACACCCTATGATTCCTTCACCACATATGGGCAAACCAATCACCAGTTTTAACTCCAGACTGCAAGAATAGAGTTAGAGATCAGCAATCGAACATGAGATTTGCAGGAACTTCAATTGATTCTACTACCAAGGCTGCAAATACTTCAGAAATGCTATCTCAATCTGGATGAATTAACGGTCACTCAAGAGATGAGTACCTTGGATGCCATGGAGGAACAGGTTTTTCATATGCAAACAGAAAGTGAGGTTGCTACCTCATTTATTGAGTCATGGTCTTTATACATGAAGACATTTATGCAAGACTTTAAATTAGTTTTTGACAAGTTTCACTCTTTATTGTCATAAACACTTATGATTTTAATGATAATGAAAATAGAGGTTATTCAGTTGTACTTTATCATTGTTGGCAAAGGGGGAGTAGTATTCTATATTTAAAATTTTGATGCATGTTATGTATAATTTCATGATTATCTCTTTAAGGGAGTAGTATACATTGTATTTTCTGCAAAAGGGATAGTGTATATGCTTAGGGGGAGTAATTTTGATAATGGCATATTTTTTGTTGTAAACACTTAGATGTCAAAATTTTTTTTCCTAAGTGTTGCCATCAATGCCAAAGGGGGAGATTGTTGGCATTTTTTATGATGTTGTTGTGATTTTCATTGATGGACACACACTTCCTTTGAGATCACTTTTTGTATGTATGAGTTATGCTCAACTGACATTTTTTCCAATGGGTATCATGTATTATAGTCTTTAGACTATCGGTGTTTTGCAGAAAGTGTTTACCGATCCCAAGTGGTATGAAGACCTCAAGCAGTTCAAGGATCCCAAAGTGGTATGAAGAAACAAAGTGGTTGTTATCATTTTTCCTAGTCTTCATTTTGGAAAACTGGCAATTGGTAAAATGTGTGAACTGGTAATCAGTAAAATATGTGAACCGGTAATAGGTAAATGTATGAACTGGTATTACTCTGTGATGAGTTACCAATCGGTATTATTTTTGTGATGAGTTATCATCCACCGACACTTTGGTATGATTCTGTGTTGTGTTACCAAATGTGTCCAGATGCACTGAACCTAGGAAATTGCAATGTAATCGTATTGGACTGACATGAAATCAAATTCATTTATAAGGACATCATGTGTGGGGTTTTAGAGAGAGTTAGGGTTTTTGTTTGGTTGATGAAGTTTTTGCATGTACGATCACAGAAGAAGATTAGGTCTGTGTGAAGAAATAGAGTGTGAAGATATTGAAAACTGAAGTAATTCTAAAACACATTAACAATGAGCTATCAAGGATCTAACCAAGCATATTGTGCTAGTATTTAGATCACTCACTTGTTGATTACTCACATCTTCGATAAGTTTGTAACCCTTAATCGGGTAGGCCTAACAAAGCCTTTGTAAATCCTCTAACAAGGTGGTTCACAAATGTGGATCTAAAATCCTCTCACAAGGTAGTCTTTAATCGGACTTATCTCCTAACAGAGATTGAGATTCTTGATAGGATCTGTTCTAGTAAAGAACATTGTATGACCTTAACGGGTCTGGTTACTATTCTGTAGAGAGTTACTTGTGAGTTTCACCGTGGTTTTTCCCATTTGGGTTTCCATGTCAAAATCTATTGTGTTATGGTGATTGTGCTTCTATGGGTGAATGCCTTATTTGTTGTTTGGTTTGCATTTGTGTTAACCGGTTTGTTAGTAAAATTTTTATACCGGTTTACTGCTAAACTATTTAAGTGTTTAAGTTCAGTATTTTTTGGTATACTAATTCACCCCCCCCTCTTAGTATTCATCAAGCATTCCGATCAAAAGTTAACTATAGATTGGGTCCTTCATACTGCTTGTGATCCTCAAACCAATTGAGGTCTCCATACCGCTTGAGCTCTTCAGTCAATCTATGACCGGTAAACATCTTTTGCAAAATACCGAGTTTAAAGACTATACATACAATACCAGTTGGAACAATTACTAGTTGAGCATAACTCATACATCAAGAAAGTGTGTGTCCATCAATGACAATCAAAACATCATCAAAATGCCAACAATCTCCCCCTTTGGCATTCATGGCAACACTTAGGAAAATTTTGACATCTAAGTGTTTTTACAAGAAAAATTGCCATAATCAAAATTACTCCCCCTAAGCATATACACTATCCCTTTTTGCAAAAATTACAATGTACACTACTCCCAAAATGAAAGTACATGAAATGGTAACACTCACCAAAATTTTACTATATACTACTCCCCCTTTGCCAGTAATGACAAAGTAATGTAGAATAACCCCTTTTTTCCTTATATATAAAAATAGAGTAAATGTTTATGACAATAAGGAATGAAACTTATCAAAAATAGATTTAAAGTCCTGCATAAAAATTTTCATGGCCAATGCCCATGACTCAAGTAATGAGGTAGCAACCTCACTTTCAGTCTTCATCTGGAATACTAGATCTTCCATAGCATCAATGGTACTCATCTCTTGAGTTACCATGATAGCCTCCAGGTTGAGAAAACATTTCTGAAGAATCTGCAGTCTTGGAAATAGGAGTAGTTGTATCTCCTTCAAATCTTTAGACCAGTTGTTGATCTCTAAGTCCATCTTAGCAGTCTATTGCTGGTAATGTTGAACCATTTGCCCATATGTAGTGAATGAATCATATGGCATCTTGAAATTGCTGATATAAGCTTGGAACTCTGATTGGAGTTTAGCTTTCTGGTTAAGCACATAGTCACAAAATAGATGGGGTTGGCAAATTTTACTCAATATTAATTTACCTTCACCCATTGCAACATTGATATCATTCTGCTGTTTCAGTAGTTGTGTCCACAACTCATTCATTTTCTTGACTAAGGCAGCATTAAGTGCCTTTTCATGGTTCTTCTTTGCAATGGCTTCAACAACATCTTCTACGCATTGTACCTGATCCTCCACTACGGTACAAAGAAGTTTAATCTTTAATAGAGAGGAATCAATACTAGGGAGGTTAGTACTGGGAATTAGACTAGCAAGGGTGTCAATCACAGTTTGAATGACATCATGTTCCTTCTTCCTCCGCAATGCTTCCAATATCTCCTATGCAAGTTTTATGCTTTGAAGCAGCTTAGACTCATTAGTTGATTGAAGATCGATAGGACTGGTGATATCAACCTGTTTGGTTTGATTACCGATTGCCTTAGGAGTCTCCACTTGTTCGGTCTTCTCTACTTCCTTGTCCTCTTCTTCTCTTTTCTTTTCCTCTTCTTTCTTCTTTTGCTCCTCTTTCTTCTTCTCCATTTCTTCTTTCTTCTTGTCTTCTTCCTATTTTTTCTTCTCTTCCTCCTTCCTTTCTTCTTCCTTCCTCTTGTCTTCTTCTTTCTTCTTTTCCTCTTCTTTCCTTTTCTCCTCTTCTTTTCTCTTCTCCTCTTCTTTTCTCTTCTCTTCTTCTTTTCTCTTCTCCTCTTCTTTTCTCTTCTCTTCTTTTTTTCTCTTCTCCTCTTCTTTTTTCTTCTTCTCTTCTTTCCTCTTATCTTCCTCTTTCTTTTTCTCTTCCTCTTTTCTCTTTTTTTCTTCCTATTTTGCTTTTTCTTCTTGCTCTTTGTCCTGTTTCTTTTTTTCATCTTTTTCCTTGTCCTATTTCTCTTTCTCTACTTTTTCTTTATCCCGTTTCTCTTTCTCTTTGTTCGGAGTGACATCCTCAGCATCCACATCAATAGGATCATTTTGCTTTGTCACTCTTTCTCCTTCAGTGTCAAATGCTTCATCTAGTTTGCTTGATGATTGGTTAGGTTCTTGTTCAGCCTTCATATTGACTTCAGATACTTTGTGTAACCTGACAACAACTTTAGCATGTAAATGTGTGTCCTTTTCCACTTGAGAAGCTCTGCCATCTAGCAGTTTGAGTCTTCTCCTTCTCATGAATAAGAGTCCTTTGTTCTTATCCATTATCTCAAATAATTTTGAATTAGAAGCATCAAGAAAGTATTGTGCAAAACTTTTCTCCCTGATCTCCTGTTCTTTCTCAATGGAAATGCACCATTTACTATCTAAAGAATTATACAAAGAATCTGTTGTAACTGATCTAATTTCTAATGGTGACTGGTCATTAACACATAAATATTTAATGACTTGTTGTTCTACTTCTTCTTTCTCATTATCAGTAAAATCATAAAAATACTCCTTTAAATCATCAAGCACTTTTCTCCTAATATTCTTAATAGTCCTCTGACAATGTGTCATTGGTTTATAAGAAGAAATATCAATATTAACTGATGTTGAAGTTGCAAGAACATTACCGGTAGATTTTGCCTTCTTGCTTGATTGCCTTGTCTTCTTAGGTTGAATTTCCGGTTCAGTATCCTCTGACTCTAGTGAGCTAGTTTTGGTTTTCCACTTCCTCTCAAAGACTTTGGCTGGAACAACCTCGGGTTTCTTCTTAGCTAGTGACCGCTTGGTCACTTTTGGACTGGCAGAGGTAATCAGTGCAGATAGCGATGGTACTACTTTGCCCTTTTATGTTTTGGGTCTTCAACCGGTGTGACCCTCTCCAAGTAGGTATCGGTTCTCTTCTTCTTTGCATCTAGTGGTGAGGCAAGTAGGGTAGAGGAATGCCCTATCAATAGGTCATTCACCACTTCATAACCCATAGGTTCAACTGCTTCCATTCTTGGTTCCACTGCTTCCATTATGCATTCATCTACCTTTATTGTGAAGCTGATGTCATCTTTATATTCCTTCACAATATCATTAGATATCCTCATCCTCTGGTTCATTTTATGCTTGAATTCATTGAAATATTTGTTAAGAAGCTTGGGATATCTAGTTCCTACTACTTGAAGACTTTCCTAGATTTGCCTGGAAATCAGTAGGTTAGCAGACCATTGCACATCACCTACTCTAGGAAAATATCCTTGAAAGTAGAAGAATAAACCGACCAAAAGTTTTCCAAACCTGAACCTTAGAGCATTGTCATGTTTGATGGAATTAAGGTTCAATAGCAATTGCTTCTATAGACAGGTACAAAGGTCAAATGAAGTGTCTTCCTTAATCATTCTACAAGCAGCATTCACCGTAGCAGTAGGGACAAAATTCATTATGCTGTCATAGTATATCCGGTAACCAATTACCATGCAAGCATACTTCACCAGATCATCTTTGATGGTATTGATAGTCATCGCCCGTTGGTCACTCATAGAATCGGTGAGCTTAGTCATTTTAGTCTTGGTGACCTTCCTTAGAGCTGGTACCTCTCCAATGTTGCAGAAACCAGTGATGACATGAATTGCCTCTGGTGTGATGTCATGCGTCTGCTCAAGGTACATCTTATCACCATGTACTCTACTGAGAATGATGCGGATATGTTCTTCTGTGAACTCTTCTAGAAAGTATACTGCATTATGCAGTTTCATCTTCTTAAGGACACTGTACTCAGGTTTGATCTTCTTATCATCTCCACATAATAGACTTAGCTTGGAATGAATCACTAGGGATCCTAGGTCTTCTAATTTATAGTCAATATACCCTGAAATATATTCCTCAACAATAACTTCAGTGGGTATTTGAGATAGGGCATTGTATTTTTCTTTCTTTCAAAGAAATTCACCTGAATATACAGGTGCACTAGAACTAGAGTGCGATGCAAAAGCCATGATAAGAAAGAAATTTGAGAAATACCTTCACAATCCAAAATTTAGGGAGAAACCAATATCCTGTGACACTTCTTCTGGTTTCTTTTTCCAAGTTTTATTCATTTTTGTTTGAACGGTTTCAACATCAATCTTCCCTTCTGAAGTGATCGGTATATCATCCAATAGGTTCTTTCTCAGTCTGCAAGTTCTGGCATTGTGTCCCAGTTTATTGCAATGATAGCATACCATTCCAAGTGTTCTCCATGGTCCATATTCATACTTCCATTCTTCCTTCTGCATGTTGTAGTAGTGTGATTGCTACCACGATAGATCAAACAAGTTGCTCTCCAACTAGTTGTTGCTTGATAACCACCTGACTGATGGTCATAGGTATTGTACCAGTTGGGATTTCGGTTCACAGAAGGTTCCAGGATAACTCCTTGAGTCCTTGGAGGATGTCTCCCAATCTTGTGAAAAACAAACCTGCATTCAAATGCTCTATGCCCAAAATTGTTGCATGCATAACAATTTCCATTGAATCTATTGGATCTAGGCTTATTGTTTAGAAAATAAGGAAAATTGTTGTAGGCCTTGCTTCTACACACATTAGGAGTATGTCCTTCTTTGAGACAATTAAAGCAAATAGGTTTAAACTTTTTCTTACCTTTATCCTTGGATGTTGGTTGCTTCTTTGATACTTCAGCTTTTGTTTTAGAGGTCTCACCTTCCTCATACCCAGAGAAACCAAGTCCAGTGGTATTCTTTACCAGTTTTGCCGATTCCAACTTTTGTTCTAGCTTAACAGTACTCTTATTGAATTTGGCAAGTATCTCCTTTGACTCAGTAAGTTCCTTGGAGATAGCAGCATTGGATTCCATCAAGGTTGCATTCTCAGAAATAGCCATGTTTATTTCACCTTGTATTTCTTCTTTTTCCACTTTACTCTCTTGGAGATGAGCGGTAAGGGCACTCATTTCTTGCTTTAGCTTGGAGATCTCATGATCTTTGTCTTTTACTAGATCTTCATCTTTCCTTCTGTTCTCAAGCTCTTGACATATTCTGATAGTCAGTCCTTCCAACTCTTTTCTCAGATTGGCTTTAGATTCATTTAGTTTTTCAAATTCTTCAACTACGACATCCATGTCTGCTTCATCAAAAGAGCCATTTTCAGTAAGTTCCATTAGTTTCTTAGCATGCTCTCTTCTTTTGGCCAAAGAGGCTTTATAATTGACTTTGAGTTCATCATAGGTTCTCTTAGTCTAAGTGAGATGATGAGTAAGTTCCCTCACACTGTATTCCCCCATATCTCCTTCCAAGTGGTTAGACTTATAGAAAGGCTGGATCTGATACCAATTGATGAATACTAAGAGGGGGAGTGAATTAGTATACCAAAAAATACTATAAACAAAATTCTAAATAGTTTAGCAAATAACCAATACAGAAGATTCACTAATAAACCAATTAAGATAAATACAAACCAAATAGAAAACAAAGCATTCACCCACAAGAGCACAATCACCATAACATAAGATATATGACATGGAAAACCAAATGGGAAAAACCATGGTGAGCAGAAAATCACAAGTAACTATCTGCAGAATAGAAACCAGACTAGTTAAGGTCATACAATGTTCTTCACCAAAACAGATCCTGTTAGGAATCTAGATCTCTGTTAGGAGATAAGTCCTGTTAAAGACTACCTTGTTAAAGGATTTCAGATCTACAGTTGTGAACCACCTTGTTAGAGGATTTACAAAGGCTTTGTTGGGCCTACCTGATTAAGGGTTTCAGACTTGTCAAAGATATTAGTAATCAACAAGTGAGTGATCTAGCTAATATCACATTCTGCTTAATTAGATCCTTGATAGCTCATTGTTAATGCATTTCAGCATTACTTCAGTCTTCAATATCTCCACACTCTATCTCTTCACATAGACCTAATCTTCTCTACAATGATCATACATAACCTCTTCTATCACATATCTCTCATACATCATACATCACGTGCAAACCCTAGACATGATGTCCTTATAAAGGAAACTGATTTCATGTCGGTCCAATAGGATTAGACTACAAGCTCCTAGGTTTAGTGCATCTAGACACATTTAGTAACATGACACAAAATCACGGCCAAAGTGTCAATGGATGATAACTCATCACACATTACAGAAATATCGGTTGGTAACTCATCATAGAGTAATACCAGTTGATACAATATACTGATTACCGATTTGACAAAAATGAAGACTGGTAGATCATAGTGTTCCGATCAAAAGTTAACTACTGCTTGGGTCCTTCGTACTTCTTGTGATCCTCGAATTGCTTGAGGTCTCCATACCGCTTGAGCTCTTCAGTCAATCTATGACTGGTAAACATCTTTTGCAAAATACCGATAGTCTAAAGACTATACATACAATACCGGTTGGAACAATTACCGGTTGAGCATAACTCATACATCAAGAAAGTGTGTGTCCATCAATGACAATCAAAACATCATCAAAATACCAACACAAGCATTTCTATCAAAATTTCTACCACAACCTCACTTGAGGTGATTTACAATGTAGTCTTTCATTTACATCTACTTGCAAGTACTTTCTTTCATTACTTGGTTAATTCCAAAACTGGGGTTTGACCTAAAGGCAAACCCCCAATCCCAACCCATTTTCCTCTCTTTTCTGTGTTTAGGTTGCAAGTGTGCAACTATACTTTCAAATTTAGGCTCCATTTGTAGAGGCAAAAAAAACTTTTCATTTCACGGATTTTTTGGAAGACAGTGTACATTCCCACCACGGTTCAAGCAAAATTTCCTCAAATTCACAGGATGACTTCATCTTGACATATTACTACCAGATCCAAGTGCACAACTTCATCCCATATTCCTATCTTAAGATATAATCAATTCTTTATCACTTATGTACTACAGAATTCAATCAATTCCTTTCCATTTCAAATAGGAAGAGGGGATTAACTTATCAATCCCATTTCACTCAAAATTCTATCTTCATCCTTGGAGGTTGAATCTAGTGAATTCTCCTCTCCTCTTCCAATGTAACTAGGTGAAAAGTGTTTGAAGGAAAATCCATATTGAAACACTCATCTCTCCTTGGAGGGAAAGGGTAATTTTCCTCTTGATCTCTCATTCACATTTCACCACATTAGATTGTGGTGAGCCCGACATCTTGCATGCTTTCCTTTGAATAAAATTGCATATTTTTTATTTGCAAGTTTCAAATTTCTGCAAACTTAGTGGTTAAATCATTGAAAACCCTAGTATTTTTAATTAAAATTGAACTTGTAATTTGTAAAAATTGTTTGTGGTTATCTTAGATCTGAAAATTGTTGTGTTTATCAAATTCAATTTCCTCATTGTCTTGTTCAATTTGCAAATAAAATTTAGAAAATTAAGAGGTTACTTGTTGAAACCCTAATTTTCAAAAATCATCTTGAACTTGTGAAAAAATTGGATTTCCATTTAATTTTCAGATTTTTTATTGTTCACAGACTTGTCTTCATTCCTACAATTCAAATTTTAAAATCAAGTGTTTAGGTCATAAAACCCTAATTTTTAAATTTACTTGGATTTTGTGCAAATTTCAATCAATTTCATTCAAATTCAGATTTCTAAACATTTTCCAAGGTGTCCCTATCCATTAGGTTTGACCTTTTTCAAAATTGCAATTCAATTCCTCTTTTTCTTCAAAACCCTAATAGGGTCCTATTTTTACATTGGAACCTTAATTTCGCCCATCTAGAAATCATTAAATTTGCCAATTTTGGGGGGTTAGCTTTAAAATCATCATAATATTCATCCCTGAAAATTTTTGAAAAAAATTGGTCGGACCATGTGCATTCCCGCTATGGTCCTCGACTTTTTTTCCCAAAATTTTGGGAGATTGTTATGATTGTATTCAATAGCCTAAATCTAGAAAATTGGCTGATTTTGTCAATTTTTTATCCCTCTAGAATCGGAAATACCTCCAAAATTCAACATTTTAAATTTCAAGAAATTTTTTAAAATTAAGAGGTTAATTATAGTCTGCCCTGATTTTAAAATTAAGTGGTATCCCCTTGGCCCTAATTTTAAAATTTCAATTTCCTTTCATTTTTGGAAATTGTGGCATCCTGTTCTTCCAACAATGTTCAAATTGTGTAATTATTATTTTATTACATTTTGCATTACTCCATTTTGTAAGCTTTGTTCCAAAATTCAAAATTCAGATTTTCCCTCTAGTGCATGAGAATTTCCACTATTAGTCCTACCTATCATATCCCTATTAGATGAAACATTAAAATTAAGGCCTCCAAAGGTTTAATTATCGAGGAGATGGAGCCTAATTTGGGTGACTTCTTTAATGAGGATCATGCTAATTCTTCCCATCCTAATCATGTGCCTATTCACCCCATTGATGAATCCTATGATGAAGAAGAAGCTTTAACTAGGGTTTCTATAGATCAACTTTCCATATTGGACAATAAATTTGATAACTTTCAACAATGGATGTCCCATGAATACCCTAATAGTGAAGCTCTTCAATTAATTGAAGGCCTTAAGCGTATGATTCAAAGTGATAAGAATGAAATTGATATATTACGTGACGTTTCACATATTGTTGATTCTAATGTCATCCCTACTAAGAGTTGTGTTGAAACCCTAGGTTATTCACAACCTCCAACACAAGTCAATCCTTCTATTCCTTTGACTACTCTTATGACTAGTATTCCTACTTTTACCTCGAATATCATGACTACTTCAACTCAAAGTGTCATTCCTACAACCATTGGTCATGGGGGTAATCCCTCTTCTTCATGTAATCCTCCATCTTTACCTGTATCTTCCATAAGTATTCCTACTATTCCTCAACCAATCAATGTGACACAAGGGGGCAATTCCTTCAACAACTTTGTTCCTCCTTTAAGTGTCCCTTTTCCTACCCAATCATCACCTATGCCTACTTATCATAATGTCCCACCACCTTATTCTCAATGCATGCCTTCTTTCAGTAACATCACACCACCTTCACAATCAACTATGTCTAACCTCAATTCTTCTACTGAAATGGCAATTAACAATCTTGCTCAAACCGTGTCTTCCGTACAACAACAAATTTTGTCTATGAGTCAATCCAAGTTTAGTGTGCCCACCTTTGATGTTGCAAGCCCACTTTCTCTTGATATTGTGAAAGTCATGCCACCTAAACATGTTGAGATCCCTCAATTGGAACTCTATAGTGGAAAAGGTGATCCTCTTACACATGTCAAAATATTTCAAACCTTGTCTACTGATTTTGCCTATGATCAAAGATTCCTTGCAAAATTGTTTACAAGAACACTAAGAGATAAGGCTTTACAATGGTATTGCTCTTTCCCTTCTTATTCTATCACCTCCTTTCAATAACTGGCAAATGCTTTCATCCAACAATTTCAAAACAAAATTGGTCCTAAAATCACTTTGACTGATTTAATCCATTGTAAACAATGTGTTAAAAAAAAATGACTGATTTCATTGGTAGATATAAGCATTTTTGTGCTCAAATTTCTTTTCATGTACCTAATAATGATATTCAAAGAATTTTTATTTCTAATTTACAAAAAGATATCAAGGAAAAGCTTATTTTGTCTGAGTTTACTTCCTTTTCGCAGCTGTACGCAACACTCTACAATTATCAACTGGTTGTGAGTCAAATGGAGCAATCTACTCCTATGGCTCTGAGTGATAAGGGGGAGAAAGTTCAACAACCATTTGTGAATTTAAAACCAATAATTAGCTTCATTAAGTTCAATGATACAATCAACAACCACAATGTGAATGCTACAACAGGTGTGCCTTCTATTTCTATTTTTTTCCAAAGAGAAAGATAGTTTACTTCCTTGAATGAATCTTTACATAGTATTATGTCTCAATTGTTACACAGAAATGTTATCAAACTTCCTCCTCTAAAACAAATTGATCCTTCTAAACTTGCATCCCCTTATTTTGATAACAATTCCTTTTGTCAATTTCATCATCATCCTGGTAATGATACTGAGAAACGTTTTGCATTGAAGAATATGATCTAAGACTTGATTGATAATAATACTATATCTATGGCAGGTGTGAATGATAAAGTGAATAAATCAGTAGCTCCTCCTAATCAAAATCTTAATATTTTCACTTATCCCTTTCCTTCTCATACCTCTAACGTTATTGAGATTGTGCCTAATTCTTTCTCTTCTGAAGAATTCACCTCTATGGCTCTAGACTTGGTTAATATGGTAGAAACACAAGATATGCCTAAGGATCCTTGTATTACATTTGACCCTAGTGAGACCATTAGAGCACCTGATGGCCCTTTAAACATATTTGCGAAGGTTAAGGATATCCCTTGCCATGGTTCCCTTATTGATCCCTCTTTCATGGTTAATGTCATAACTGAAGAGTATCTTTTCACTTTACAATTGCATAAATCATTATATGATGCTTCTAATGTGGTTGTGAAGTTATTTGATGGATTCTCTTGTCCTACCATTGGTTCTATCACACTTCCTATTAAAGTTCATACTAAATCCATGGATGTTGACTTTGTTATCATACCCTCTTATGAGAAATTCCATGTGAAGTTGGGCTATCCTTGGCTATCTTCCATGAAGGCTATTGCTTCTCCAATCCACAAGTGTTTGGAATTTCCTCATAATGGAGAAATCATAATTTTGAACCATAGCTTATTTTGTCCATCCAAATGAAGCCTCGGTGTTCCTATTTATTTCTTTTGGCCTAAATAATTTAAATCCCTTCCATCAAGGAGTGATTCTCTTTTTCAATCTTATCAAAAATGGAGGAAAGATATGATCTTACCTCAACTCAACCTAGATCTCCAACACTTGACATTCCTATTATTCTTCAAGATGAGGTTCTTCCCCTCATGGATAGAACTAATCTCCCTCCTAAGGAAGATCGTAAACCTATTCCTATGGATTTGAGTTTACCTTCCCTTAAGGAGAACAACAATATACTTCCTAAGGTTAGACCTATACCTCCTCCTCATGATGGACTTGGTCTCCTTCATACACCTAATATTCCTCCTTTCTATGGTGCAGTTCCACCTCCTTCCTCTTATCAAGAGAAATGGCCTTCTTCTCCTCTTGTTCAACCAAAAAGACCTCAACCTAAACCTTCAACTATCAAGGAGAAAAACATTCCTACTTTTTGAAGTGTTCCTCCTCCTTCTCAGCCTTCCACTAAGACTCAATGGAATCATTGTGTGAGAGAATGCCGATGAAGACATCATGTTTGAGCTCATGAAGCTATCCCTCAAAATAATCAATCTCCTCAGACTTTGATAGTTGACATGATTCCCTTTTCTCCAAAGCAAGATGTTCAACCTACATCTCCAAATCATAAGTTCCACAAAACATGTGATGGTTTTACTCCTATTCGTGTTCTTTATCCTCTTTCTCTAAACTTTGATGAATAAATGGGTGAAAATGTTATTCATAATGGCAATACAACTCCTAATGCTTTTGACAGTGAGTATGAATATGTTGATGTTGACAAGCATTTATCAGATAAGTTTTCACAAACCCTAATCCTAGCTCCTAGAATTGAACAAGTGACTTACAACATGAGCATAGTCCTTGTTTGGATCTTATGATAGCTCCATCTTGTGTGCTTGATGTCGCTCCTTTGGCGCATTGCTCGCCTTCCTAAAATAGTGATCAGCAAGATCAGGAGGTGGATGTCATGATAGATTAGCAATATTAGCACTATAGATCTTCTCTCTCTCTTCTTTCTTGTTCTTTTGTGACCATTCTTCTATGTCTATCCCTATTCTTCTATTGTTCCCTTAATGTCTACTTACGGGCGATGCAAAGAATTGAGATCTTTTCTTGGTCTCTTTCATGTTGACTCAAAAGACATCCTCTCTTCCCTTTCTTCTAAGGTAGTGTCCTTCTTTGGGGAATGGTGATTATTATATGCACATACATACATTATATACATGAGTTATGATATAGCATACTCACCCCAATGAAAGTGACACTACCTCATGTTTTGTGTTCATTATCCTTTGGTTTATTCCTCGATTGCAGGCTGAATTCTCGTGATAACGTGATCCCTCCTTTCTCTTTCTCTTGGTTGTATCCTACCTTAAATAAATCGCTCCTGATAAGGTGTGTGTGATCACTTTAATGTGGGGGAATACAATCCACTCATATTTTCCTTCTTGATACTTAGAATTACTTAGTGATTTTTGTTTTTGCTTTGTAATCTTTGGTATCCTTTCTTTCATGACTCATAGTGAAGGGAACTTTGCTACTTACAGTCATGGTTCTCCTCTTCTTGATCTTACCTTTTACTTTGTCAATCGAAGTCGTAAGATCCTAAGTCCACTAGGGGCTTGGCATATCTTGCCTCCTTGGCATGGTAAAAGTCTTTTAATCTTGTTTCCTTGAACTTTACCAGTAGTAATGGCGTACGCTCATACTCTCGCTAAAGTGGGGGCTAAATGTTGTATCATAAAATTGTGACCCTAGCAATTTTTGACTGCATTAGGTTCCTCACACATGCGAGATCAAATCCTCTAGCCTGATCGGGGACTAGAGACTGCTCAATCCTTAGAGTCAGCTTCTTCCTTGGCCTCCACACCACCTTGTCTTCACTCTTCCCTGGTGAAAGGGGTAGGAAAGGGGCATGAAAACCCTATCCCCCCTAGGACAAGAGCATGGCACCCTTGTCCTCCCATTATAGGGGCATGACGCCCTTGTCCTTGTGCTATTTTGGGGCAGGACCCTTCCTAGGGTTGCATAGAAGGTTGTGCAGTGAGTGGGAAAACTCCCCCAATATTGGCCTGTGATGAAGGTAAAATTATTGACATGTATTTAAGGGGAATTTGTCCTCTCATTTTCATAAGTTTGATAAGTTGGAAAAAGTTACATGAGTTGGTCAAGTTGCATAAGCGATAAAGTGTTCAAGAGCATTCAAGCATTCCTTCCAAGCATTGAGCATCTCAAGTATCCCTTCAAGGCTAGGTGTTGCATTCAAGTCAAGGATTCAACCATTGAAGAGGAGATCGATTCCAACATTCAATTCCACACAAGCATTTATATCAACATTTCTACCACAACCTGGTGATTTACAATTTAGTCTTTCACTTACATCTACTTGCAAGTACTTTCTTTCATTACTTGTTTAATTCCAAAACTAGGGTTTGACCTAAAGGCAAACCCCAAATTCCAACCCATTTTCCTCTCTTTTCTATGTGTAGGTTGCAGGTGCACAACTGTACTTTCAGATTTAGGCTCCATTTGCAGAGGCAAAAAAACCCTTTTCATTTCGAGGATTTTTTGGAGGACCGTATATATATATACATATATACATATATATACATATATATATATGTATATATATGTATAGATATATATATATATATACATATATACATATATATACATATATATACATATATACATATATATACATATATATACATATATATATATATATATGTATATATATATATGTTTATATAATATAAATAGTATATATATATATATATATGTTATTTATTTTTAAAAAATGAAAAAAATTAATTTTTTTGAGCCCCATCTCGAGAGGGACTGTGACCTTAAGGGCCGCAACACCCACAATTTGTGGTGGCTACGACTTCCATGGGGGTTGTAGCACCAATAGGCTTTGGGGGCTACGACCTCCATGGGGGCCATAATACCCATAACCTGTGGAGGTTGCGAACTCCATGGGGGGTGCAACACCCATAGTCATGGGGGCTACAACCTCAATTGGGGTCACAAACTCAATTGGGCTACAACACCTAAATCCATGGGGATTGTGACCTCCATGGAGGTAGTTGCTCCTCATGACAGGGCCAAAAAGGGGGTGTGTGTTTCAAACCCCTACCTCTAAAAAAAAAAAAAAATACCATATAAAATCTTGTACATTGAAAAGAAACAAAACCCTATATAATTTTCATGATCGCCACTCTTTCCTAGTCTACACCTGAGATATCTACAAGAAAAACAAGGAAATGATGCATTAGATCAAGGGTTATCTCTATGAAAACAAGAGGGAAAGAAAAGAAAATCAACCTACAACAATGGATTTTTCATGGCCACCACTCTTTCAAAGTCCACACCTTAGTTATCTACAAAATAAAATAAAATCAACCTACAACAATGGCTTCCATGGAGGAGGCTAGGGTTAGAGAGTTTGAGAAAATGTGTAAATGAGAGAATAGGGTTAGAAATTATTTTTTTTCCATGATAATAAAAGTCAGGGTTTTTCATTGAGCCCTAAGATCCAATGGCATATATTAAAACAATCTAATGGATGAGATTCATTGCACAACCCATTAGGGTTGTGGCTGGAAATTTTTTTAATGGAGAAATTATTTAAGTTTCATTTGTTTGAGACAATTGAAAATGTAATTTTTTTAAAAACAAGAGTTAACAAGAGAAGAGGGAGAAATAAAAAATAACCTTATTTTACATATACATATTGTTAGTGTAGGTTATTATTTTCCTTACGTTATGGGGTATTTATTTTTCCTACACATATTATTTAAGCTTTCTTAGGTTATTAGGAGTGGTTAATATGAGGACACGTGGTGAAATAATTCAGTCACATGTGTAACTCTCCACCTCACATGGGTAGTTGAGTTACACACCCTCTTTTGTCTTGTTGTAACACCTCTCATAACCATTGTTTTGTCATTTTCTAAGTGGATTATGGGATAGTTAGATTTCTCACCCTCTTTTGGCTATATGTGCCAACTTTCTCAAATCCTTTCTTGTCTTCATTTAAGGAGGTTATGCCACATGTTTTGGCATTTACCAAGAAGGTAAAACCTCTTACTTTTTATTGGGAATAGGAGTTAATGCACCCCTTGTATGTATATGCTATCATTTTTCTATATAATAAGCACTATATGCTCTCATTTTTCTATGTTCAGTGATAGCTCAATGAGAGTCTTCTCCAAATTCTCTTATGTCTCCATTTTTTCTCTCATATCAGATTTATCTTCATTCAACTATTTTGATCTTCGATCATCTATTTTTTGGAGTTTCATGTGATATATGACAACCATCAGATCCTGGCTCGGTTCTCGCTTCTTGTAGAATCTAACATGTGTGTGTTTGTGTGTTTAATAGCATATTATCTGATGTTTAGTTGTAATAGAGGAGTAATAGTAATTTATTTAGTCATTTTCAATTGTGTGACTAATTATTTAGTTGTGTTTCTTACCTGATGACCAAATTAGTCATTTATAGCTGTGTTGCAAAAAATGACTAGAATTTAGTTAGTTTTAGTTGTTGTGGCTAAAAGTTTTAGTCACATAGTCATTTATTTACCAAATTCTACTATTGATTGTTGAGATTGTCTCAACACTCCTAAAATCATACAATATGAAATCCTTGGAGTAATTAGGATTAATAAGTGTTAGGGTTGATGCTTTGGCTTCTTTAATCTCCTCTAAACTCCTTTTCCCCTCTTTAGTCTACCTAAAACTTACAATTTTCTTGAGCATAGAAGTTAGAGGTTTTGAAAGCATAGCAATATTTGGAATAAAACTCCTTGCAAAATTTATCCTTCCTAGAAATATTTGAAGAGATTTCTTATGATTTGGTAATGGTAAATCAAGAATAGAATTCATTGTTTCTAGATCTATTGATATGCCATGTTTGGAGACTATGTGACCAAGAAGTTTACCTTCATGAACAATAAAAATGCACTTTTTTGGATTCAGTGAAACACCATACTCCTGGTATCTTTAAAAAATCTATCTTAAATGCATATAACAATCTTTAGCATCCTTTGAAAAGAAATGACATCATCAAAATAAACAAGTACAAAATTATTCATTAAGCCCTAGAAAGCCATGTCCATGGCCCTTTGGAAAGTTGCATCAGCATTGGACAACCCAAAGGGCATCTTTCTATATGTCATAGTTCCTCATTTGGTGGTAAGTGTTGTTTTGAATTGATTTTATTCCTTCACCAAAATCTTATTATAACTTGAAAAACCATCTAGTTGTTAAAACCTTTCGAAACTTGAAACCACTTGTAAAATTTGTTCTATTAAGGACAACAGATAATGATCCTTGAGAGAAGTTTTTTTAAGGTCCCTAAAATCAACACATAATATGATCTCACCATTATTATTCCTCATAGGAACTAAATTTGACACCCAAGATGTGTGCTTAATGGGAAAAATGATGTTACCTTGGACTAGCTTGTTTAGCTCAGCCTTCATTAGATGCTTTGATTTAGGATTTAAGGGCCTTTGTCTATATCTAACAAGTTTTTTAGTGGGTTTTATCTCTATAGTATGTTGAGATAGGATAGGATCAAAACCTTTCAAATCCCCATATTCCCAAGCAAATGCATTATCAAATTCTTGACAAAGTAAAATAAAAGCTAGTTGTTCTTCCTTAGTACATACATTTCCAAGTTTTAAAAGCTTACCTCTTAAATATCAATGGGCTCATTGTGTTCTTCCTTCATTGTTATACTTGGTCTTATCTTTTCTAACCTAATACTCAATGTTAAAAATAGATTAAGAGTGATCAAACCTTTTGGTAGCTTATTTGATTTCAGTTGAATAATCTAGTCATCATGTTGTTGTTGCAACTTTTGTTGATTCCTAGCTGCAAACCCAGTCTCTTCAATTAAAAAGTTAACAATATTCTCACTATCAAACACTTGCCAATGGATATTTTTATTTGGAACTGAGGGTTTAACAAATACATTCTTTAACTCATTTGAAATATCAAACTCAACACCAATGGCCTCCATCTTATCAACTTGTTTGTTTTGATTTCTTAGTATGTAAAGAAGATTAAATTCATCAAACTCTTTAATTAAGGCCCAAGTTATATTCTTATACAACATAAACAACTCATTCTTGGTGACATTAACATTTATCACCTGATTTAGAACAAGTTCACTATCCCCAAACACTTGCAAACACTTGAAATTCCTATTCCTTGCCCACTCTAATCCACGAACGAGTTCTTTATATTCTATTGTATTATTAGTACAACTAAAATCAAAATGAAAAGTAGAATAGTACTTATCACATTTAGGAGAAATAGGCATTTCCTCTGCACATGAACCAACTTTAGTTCTATAGACATCAAAGTATAAGCTCCAAAGCTCATTGGAGTTTTGTTCTTGCTCCTCTTTTTCATCCTTGATTGGGTTTGGGACAACAACATCTTGTTCATGCATCATATAAATACCCAATCCAACTTGTTCTAGATGAATATAAGGATCATCCTCATGATTCTCAGCAGCCCATTCATCTACAAATAGATCGAAAATGTGTTCAATAAGGGTGTATGGCTCTTGAACAATAGGGTGTTCCTATTTATCTTTCTCATGAAAGGAAATATTTGCAATAATAGAATTGGGAACATAGGTCTTAATGTGATCCTTGGCCAATGGTACTGATTTGATGGTCACTTTTGTCCAATATCTTGTTCTAAGAGCAATTAAGACCAATCAGATGACAAATAACCTCCAACTTTACAGTAAAATCCCTACTAATACAAAGAGAAAAATAAGGTGGAAAATCAATAACATATATATCTTATGGAATGGAAATATTTGGGCAAGTGTGCAAGGTAAGACCCATATTTTTTATAAACCTAATGTTATTCATTACTATCTCATCAAGTTGAACTATTCATTAGGTGAGAGGGTCATAGGTCAAACCAATCTTATCAATAATTTGTTTGGGCATGACTGAGTTATTGGCTCCTGAGTCTATAATGCAGTTTTGAGCTAAATGCTTGCCAATAATCAGGGTGAGATAAAATGGGAGAGGCTTAATCTCTTTGGGTTTTCCATCATTAACCTAGGGGATATTCACAAGGGATACTTTAGGTTGCTCTTTAGAAGGTTCATTTGAAAAAATAAGGTTAACGAGAACATTTTTCAATTGATCCCTTTACCTAGGAAGAGCTAAGCAATCCAACACAGAAATATTAACATTGGACTTTTTCATGAGCTCTAAAATATTGAAACAACTAGAGCTCACCTTTTGTTGTCCTTTTGGAGAAACAACCTCTCCTTGTGCTTGCAATGGTTGTGATTGAGTCTTAGGCTAATAATTAATTGATATCACTTGACCTCTTGGTAATATTTGAACATTTTAAGTGCTTACTTGTAGAAGCTTGATTTTTTGGCTTATCAATTTGTTGTCCAAGATTTACAACTTTCTTCTTTGATCTTTTATTTGCTACAACTGATTTATCGTACTAATTTGGGACAACATGGTTCAATCCACAAAAATCCTTTCTTTTCTAATTCATCAAAACGACATCTTGATTTCCTTGCTCAATATGAGAACTTTGTTGGTCCTTGCTATCTTGTAATGGTTCTTTTGGGAAAGCAGCACTACCTTGAGCCATAAGATACTGATTAAGCATACGATTTGATCAAATTTTTTGGTTATGAGGTTGATTACAATAAAAAAAATAATAGTATTCTTGAGCCATGTTGTTTTGAAATAGAACTAACTACCTTGAGATGCTAGCTACATTTGGATTATAGGGCTAGAAAGGTCTTGGGTTTAAATTTCTCCTTTGGGATTGTGGATCATATTGATTAGGGGGTCTATTCAGTTGATATGGAGCTTGATAAGGTCTAATATTCTAATCTTGTCACATCTCTAAATTAACCAACTTATTGTAAAAAGTTTTGAACATTCTCTTAATTTCTTGCTTAAAATCTTGGAGCTCTTCTAATTGACCTAAGACAACATTTACTTGAGGTGAACCTTGACAACTCAAATATGGAGGTGGGAAAATAGCTAAAGAGAGATTCTCTTTGGAATAGGTGGTTGTGTCCTAGGGAAAATGGATATTGGATGTCTAGGAGCTATACTTCCAGCTAGGATAAGATTATTTTTCATCTCTTATAGCAATGCCAAAATCTGTTGGTAGTGAGTTTCCACCTGTTATGCCCTACATATCTAGTCCCATAATTTTCTATTGCAATAATATATGGGTCCCTTTTTTTCTCCAATTTTGTTTTGTTTCTCTTAGTTTTTATTCCTTTGTTTTGGTCACTTCAGGAACCTGATTTTCTGAGTTCCTGAGGTGCCCATTTGCTTGTTTGTTTGTTCCAGTTTAGAAACTTGAGTTCCTAGGTTCTTGAACTGGTTGCTTGTTTTAGTCTTGGTTAATTCGTAAGTTGGGTTTTCCAATTTGTGATGTTTTTTGTTTTATTTTTTTTGAGTTCCACCTCAGAAACTCTGGTTCTTGAGTTTTCTGGTTGGCCTTCATTTTTGTTTTGTTCTGTTGTAATCCAGAAACTTGGCTTCCTGAGTTCCCAGGTTGTGGATGGCTTGTTGAGTTTGAGGAAGTGTTTGACTTTGGGAACTCAGGTTCTTGGGGTGGCATTAATTGTAGTTTAGGGGGGATATATAGTGGTTGGTGGCCCTTTTAGGTTCATTTGTGCACCCAAGCGATAGGATTCTAAGCTCTGACCCTGGGATTTCGCTTTCCCATGCTTATAGCTTCCCGTTTTCACGTGCTCATTCTGCCAGGTTGGTATAATTTCTCTTTCCTCGTCTTTTGATTTTAGTGTTTTAGTTTGGATTTTACTTTTCTTAGCTTAGATTTCCTATTTTTTCATAGATTAGGGTTTTTTCTGTTTGTTTCTTGTTTCGTGCCCTAATTCAGAAACTTGGGTTCTTGAGTTTCTGAGTTAGAGCCCTTCTTTGCTTGCCTCATTACTTCAGAAACCCAGTTTCCTAGGTTCCCGAAGTAATGTTCCTTTTTGCTTATTTTGGAGCTCTTTTTCTTCTCTTTGTTGTTATTTTTCTTCAATTCAAAAACTTGGGTTTCTGAGTTCCTGAGTTGAAGATTTAATGTTGTTTTCTGGTCAACCCAGGAACTTGGGGTTTCTGAGTTCCCAGATTGCCTTTTTGGTGATTTGCTTGTTGAACCCGAGTTCCTGAGGTTCCCTTTTTCTTTGTTTTTTTGAGTTTTGGTTTTCCTTTTAATCAACCTCGCAAGCTCGGGTTCCCAAGTACCTGGGGTTGATTGTTTTCTGAGTGGTTCTTCATGTAGGAAACTCGGGTTCCTGCGTTCCCATAGTGGGTGTCTTCTTTTTGATTTTCTTGTTTTTTTCATTTTCCCCAACTTCGAAAACCCGGGTTCTCGAGTTCCCAAAATTGGGGTCGTTGGTTTTTTTTCCACCAATTTGGAAACCTGGGTGCCTAAGTTCTTAAATTCGTTTCTCTTTTGCCTGTCTATTTGATTCAGAACCCCATAGTCTCGGGTTCCCAAGCCTTCTTTTCTGCTTCGTCTTTGTAGTTTATCAGGACGTCGACTCTCCAAAGTTCTATGTTAGAGTCCAACTCCAAAACTTCAGAGCCCCAAAGTCCCAGGATTGTTTTCCTAGTTAGTAGTTTGACCACTTCGGAAACTCGGGTTTCCGAGTTCCTGAAGTGGTTCCATTTTTATGTTTTTGGTGAGTTCGGTATGTCAGGTTCCCGGGGTTCCAAATTTACTGGTCCTCTTGGCTATTAGACTGCTTTGGAAACCCTAGTTCCCAAGTTCCTGAAGTGGTCCCCCTTTTGTTTTATTTTCTCAATTTGGCATCTTGGGTTTCCGAACTCCCAGGTTTTCTTTGTAGTTTGTTTTGTTTTCTCACCTCGGGACCTTAGGAGCCCAAAGTCCTGAATTGAGATACTTTTGTAGTGTTGTTTCTTTGAGTAGTTTTTTATGTTTGTTTGGTTTGTTTTGTAGGATAATAGTGTCATTATAGATTGTTAATGGTTCACAGATGATGTCATTCCTTGATGGTTATTCTAGATATAACCAAGTGTTGGTGAACCATAAGGATCGCATGAAGATAACATTCACTACAAAGTGAGGAACTTATGCATATCACAGGATGCCATTTGGGTTGATTAATGTCAGGGAAACATTCCAGAGAGAGATGGACACAAACTTCAAGGAATTGATTGGTAAATGCATAATCATATATATGGATAACCTCACCATATTCTCCAAAGCTATGGGAGATCATCTGAACCACCTTTGCAAAGTTCTAGAAAGATGCTAAAAGTATGGGATATCTCTTAATCCCAAAAAGTGTGTGTTAGGGGTTGCTGAAGGGAAGCTCCTTGGTCATGTAATCTTTGAAAGAGGAATATCCATCGACCCAGATTGAGTGGAAGCATTGTTGAAATTGCAGATACCTAGGAGTAAAAAAGAAATGAGATCTTTCTTCGAGAAGATTAATTTTGTGAGAAAATTCATCACTGGATTTGCAGAGATAGTTAAGCCAGTAAATGAAATGATGAAGAAGGATGCCAAGATTGAGTGGTGTGCTAAAGAAAAAGAGGTGTTTGCCCAGATCAAGAAATCCATTGTTGAAAATCCTGTGCTGACTAGTCCTGATTATACTCTCCCATTTTACATATACTCTTTTGCCTCATTGCATTTTGGTGTCAATGTTTTGATGCAAAGGCAAGCAGGGGATGAAAAAAAAATAGCATTCATGAGCTCCCCTTTTAAGAATGTTGCGGTATAGTATTCTAATCTCGAGAAACAAGCTTTCACTTTGGTAAGAGCAGTTAAGAAATTTAGACATTATATCTTAAGGAGCAAGATATATGCGATTGTACCTAATCAAGTAGTTAAGTCACTGCTCATGCAATCAAAATTGGGGGAACGCCGATGAAAATGGATGGCCATTCTACAATTATTTGATCTAGAAATGCATCCAATGAGGTTAGTTAGAGGCCAGGGTTTGTCACAAGCTATGGCAACTGATATCCCTCAAATCTAGTGCTAGCAATATAAGTTATAGTCATTCACTCGGGACCCATGGTACACTGATTTGGTTTTCATTTTGCTAAATAACAAGTGTCTTGAGGGGTTGACTACCACACAAAGATGAGATTTAAGGCTCAAAAGTGCTAATCACATTTTCAAAGACTCAACACTATACATAAAGAATTATGAAGGCATCTATCTTAGGTGTCTTGATCAGCAAGAATCTCATAAGATGGTAGAGGAATTTCATGGGAAATATGGCACCAACCATGGGTTGGAAGATGCTACAACACATCAGATATTTAAAGAAGGTTACTATTGGCCCAATATTTTTAAAGATACCCATGAATGTGTTAGACACTATCATACTTGTCAAACTATAGCTTCTAGAGGGAATCATGTCATGCCTCTCCAACCAGTAATCGAGGTAAGACAATTTGCCCAATGGGAATTAGATTTTGTCGGTGTTATTAATCCTAATTCATCTCTAAGACATAAGTTCATTCTCACTACAATGAATTATTGCACCCGATGGATAGAGGCCATATCATGTAGGAATGCCATTGCAAAAGTTGTTCTCAAATTCATTGATGAATATATCATCACCAGGTTTGGTATGCCATTTTCTCTAGTATGTGACAATGAATCCACTTTTACTTCAGCACAATTAATGCAATGGTCATATGAGTATAAGGTAATTTTGAAATTTTCATCTAATTACTATCCACAAGGTAATGGAGTAGTTGAATCCACTAATAAGAATATTTTAGATGTTATTAAAAAGCTACTTGAGAAGAACCCTAGGGATTGGTACAATCAATTGAGGTATGCCTTATGGGCTAATCGCACTAGAGTTAAATTCGCCTTAGGGACTTCTCCATACTATCTTGTTTATGGCCAAAACCTTGTTTTATCAGTTAATTTACATATACATGCCCTTGAACTAATGAAAGAACTTGAAATTGAGGACCAGGTAGAAGTTCGCCTCTTGAATTTATTAAAACTTGATGAGAAAAGGATAAATACCTTGCAACACTTCGCTAAGAATCAGGTAGTTGTTAAGCGGTGGTTTGATAAAAGAGCCAAGCTGAAAGCCTTTTTGATCTTTGACTTAGTTCTATTATGGGACAAGGCCAAGGAAAAGAAAGGTGATCATCATAAGTTTGAGAGGTTGTGGTTAGGTCCTTATCAGATTGTTGAAACTCTAGGAGAGAACATGTTTAGGTTGAGCTCCTTGACTAGAGAATTTATACCATTGCTCATCAATGGTCAGTTCCTCAAGCATTACTTTGATTAATCCTTAGTGGAACTGGATATTTTGTACTATAGTAGTTTAGTAATTTTATTTTGGTTTTGGTTTGTTATTTTTTTGGGTTTCCTTGTTGTTTGTTCAGTTTCTTTGGTTTGTTGTTTCATTCTATGTGTTTCATTTCATTGTGTTAGGGCACTTATTTATTTTTAAGGATTCTTGGGAAAAGATGTTCTTTGCATAACAAATTGGGAAAATATTGAGAGACTTTGACTCTATGTTCTTTGCAACTTCATTATTATTTGGTTAATCTTGAAATCTTTGTCTACATTCGTCCAAGGTGATATATAATGGTTTAATCATGATTTGAGTTCTTGGTTCTCAATTGGAAAAAGGCTAACCTAATTACTCAACACCACCATCACACTAAGTCACATCAATTTTTTTGTAAGATATCATATAAACTTATTTCCAAGGGAAAAATTAGAAGTCTAGATGTTTAACGTTGTCCATTGTGGCTCCCAACCCAGTAATTGGACTTCAATGTTTGTAAGTTGCTTAAAGGTTACAAAGAAATAATCCTTCTATATTCAATGATTTGAAAAATGATATAAAAAAAAGGGAAGGAGAAAGAAAGAGAAAAGAAATAACTCACTTACAACAACTAAATTTGGGTGTTTCAAGTAATCTCCACCAAGGCTATGGACATCTGGCTGGTAGTGGAGCACTACTTGATAGTAGCCAGAGGTATCTCTATTGGGGCTATGGATACCCATTTGGTAGCAGAGCTATGCCCAAGATGATCTTGCATGAAATACGTTGATTGACTTCACCTACATAGCTTGGGCCCAATTTCTTTTGTTTATCTTCATTATTGAGAAAGATGGAGTAATGAATCACGCGCACACATTTAAGAGTTGCTCTTGTTATGTTCTATATTCAGTTGCTTGTTCATTAGTTTAGTCATCTTTTCGCTCTTATACATTGTTTTGAATGATAGTAGCCTTAGGCATTAGATAAACTAGAGATTTTGAAGTTCTAAAATGCCTAGAGTCATTTTTCCCAGACATTCGCCATTTGTTATGCCTTGCATATCTAGTCCCATCATTTTCTATTGCAAGAAAATATGGGTCCCTTTTTTTTTGCTTTCAGCTTTTATGTTTTGTTTCCCTTAGTTTTTTATGTTTTTTTTTGTCACTTCAGGATCCCAGTTTCCCGAGTTCCTGAGGTTCCCATTTGCTTGTTTGTTTGTTCCAGTTCGGAAACTCGGGTTCCTAGGTTCCCAAACTGGTTTCTTTTTTTAGTTTTTGTTGCTTCGTAAGTTGGGTTCTCCAATTTGTGATGTTTCTATTTTGTGTTTTTGAGTTCTAGCTTGGAAAATCAGGTTCCCAAGCTTCCTGGTTGGTCTTTGTTTTTGTTTTATTCTATTGTAATTCAGAAACTTGGGCTCCTGAGTTCCCAGGTTGTGGATGACCTGTCAAGTTTGAGGAAGTGTTTGACTCTGGGAACTCAAGTGGTCGCATTAATTGCAGTATAGGGGGGTATATATAGTGGTCGGTGGCCCTTTTAGTTTCATTTATGCACCCAAGTGATAGGATTCTAAGCTCTGACCCTACAATTTGGCTTTCTTGTGCTTCCGGCTTCCCATTTTCATGTGTTCATTCTATCAGGTTGGTAAAATTTCTCTTTCTTGATCTTTTTATTTTAGTGTTTTAGTTTAGATTTTAGTTTTCTTAGCTTAGATTTCCTAGTTTTCCATAGATTAGGGCTTTTTTTGTTCATTTCTTGTTTTGTACCTTAATTTGAAAACTCGGGTTCCCAAGTTTTTGAGTTAGAGCCTTTCTTTTCTTGCCTCATTACTTCAGAAACCCATTTTCCCGAGTTCCCAAAGTAACATTCCCTTTTTCTTATTTTGGAATTCTTTTTCTTCTCTTTGTTGTTGTTGTTGTTGTTTTCCCTTCAATTCAAAAACCTGGGTTTTAGAGTTCCTGAGTTGAAGGATTCTTGTTGTTGTTTGGTCAATCTAGAAACTTGGGTTTCTAAGTTCCCGGATTGCCTTTTTGGTGATTTTCTTGTTTTGCCTTAGAAATTTGGGTTCCCGAGGTTCCCTTTTTCTTTGTTTTTTTGAGTTTTGGTTTTCCTTCTAATCAACCTCGCAAGCTCGGGTTCCTGAGTACTTGGGGTTGATTGTTTTCTGAGTGTTTCCTCATCCAAGAAACTCAGGTTCCTGAGTTCTTAGGGTGGGTGTCTTCTTTTGAGTTTTCTTTTTTTTTTTTGTTTTCCCCAACTTCAGAAACTCGGGTTCCCAAGTTCCCAAAATTGGGGTCGTTGGTTTGTTTTCCACCAATTCGGAAACTTGGGTGCCCAAGTTCCAGAATTGGTTTCTCTTTTTCCTGTTTGTTCAATTCAGAACCCCGTAGTCCCAGAGTCCCAAGCCTTCTCTTCTGCTTCATCTTTATAGTTTGTCGGGACTTCAACTCTCCAAAGTTTCATGTTGCATGTTAGAGTCCAATCCCACAACTTCAGAGCCTCGTTCAGTCCTGGATTTGTTTTCCTAGTCGGTAGTTTGACCACTTCGAAAACCCAGGTTTTCCAAGTTCCCGAAGTGGTTCCCTTTTTGTGTTTTTGGTGAGTTTGGTATCTCGGGTTCCCAGGGTTCCAAATTTGCTGGTCCTCTTGGTTGTTGGACCACTTTGGAAACTCAAGTTCTCGAAGTGGTTTGCCTTTTGTCTTTTTTTCTCAACTCTGGACCTCGAGTTTTCAAACTCTCAAGTTTTCTTTGTAGTTTGTTTTGTTTTCTCACCTTGGGACCTCGGGAGCCCAAAATCCCAAAGTAAGCTTCTTTTTTAGTGTTGTTTCTTTGAGTAGTTTTTTATGTTTATTTAGTTTGTTTTGTAGGCTAATAGTGTTTCATGGAATCCTCTTCCCGCAAAGAAAAAGATCTTGAAAAGATGCTAATCACCATGAAATATCAATACCAAGGGAGAACATACATCTCAAAGTTGGAAGATGCAATTCAATGGGTGACAGACACTGAGATCCGGCATATTGAGCTCAAGGATATTGAAAAACAATTGGAGAAGCCTGGATTAAGTGCAAAATACAGGTGGATAAAAATATCTGGCCTAGTAGAGGCAACTATCTTCCCATAGTTGGTGCAAGTACCTAAATTTATTATGCAAGTGGCACACTTCTACAACCCCGACACTAGGTAGTGTGTCGATGTAGATGAAAAAGTGGTGATTGACTTGTCCCTTGACATGTTGGCCCTAATTTTCTAGATTCCTACTAGAAAGGAGGTATTAGTAGAGGGAGAAGAAGATGGAGAAAGAGAGTGGAATCAAAATGTGAGACAATGTAAAAAGAGAATGAATGAAGAATGGCTCGAAGAAGAAAGTAAAATAGGTTTAAAGGCGAAAGATATTTTGAGGCAAGATTTCAAAGAGCCACAAAAGAGACCTAATAATAATGCTTAGCAAAGCCTTCGGTAAACTTGCCTGCCAACATTTCCAACCATGGATTTTTTCATTCATGCTAACAATTTTGGATTGGCGACAATATTACGACTAGGCCCAAATTTTGTCAGATAACATAAGGGACCAGTTGAAAGAGGCACACAATACAAGGAATTTTTTCTTCACATCTTATGTCATTTGGGTGGTACCTAGGTCCAGCCAATTTCCAGGGTTGCAGACTGAAGGCACATTAGGAGAAGAAGAAGGACATAATGCAGTATGAGAATATTACACCCAGTTACCACTAAAAGAGTCATGACCTCACTATAAAAGAATAAATGACGCATTTTTGTTTCTTATTATTATGAGACCAACAGGTGATATCGGATTCAAGCTAAAGAATGAAGCTATGGAATTAGTAAAGAAGTGGGGGTGCTGGTTCATATAGAACTCTCGGTTTGCCTATCTGAGGGTGAGTGGGTTCATCGAAGAACTATTATTGTTGCCTAGGTATTGTACAGATAGGTTAATTTTGTTGGAATACGCAAGACAAATGGTATATTTGCAAAACTTGTTGTCCTCAAGGCATAAGATGGGGGTTACAAGTGAAGATTTCCCTTTAAATTTATCATTCTTTTCATGTCCAGAAATTCATATTGTCAAGACTGCAGAGAAAGAATTATAATAATTATAGTTGAAGCCTTTCAATTATGCTAGGCAATTTTTTGACCCATACAATAAATTAAAAGGATTAATGCCTAAAGTGTATGAAGGACATCAGCCTGCCTTAGAGGATTTTTGGGCCAACCTCTAGGATAGATTTGAGGCAACAAAGAAATACTACCATTGCCTCATTGTTCCACAACTAAGGGATTTTGGTGTTGAGACCAACCTACCCAAACAACCATAATCGGGGAAGAATACATCCATAGACCTGGAAGAAGAAGTTGAGACTCCTTTAACCATAGAAGAATTGAAGCAAAAGTTAAATGAGAAAATGAAAGAAGTTGAATACTTGGAAAAACATGTGAGTTTGAGGATTACTGTTGGCCTGGGGGCCACATCACAAGCAAAAATTCATCATGTCAGGCCCGCTATTGAAGGTGTTGTAGCTACAACAAAGAATCTTGCTCCAGAGGCTCAACCTTCTAGTACCACCACCACTACTACCATGGATACCACCACTCCTACTACCACTGCTACTACTTGTGCAACAACAAATCCTGCCACCACATAAATTGCATTTTTTGCACCAACTGTAATAACAACACCTCCACATTTTGTTACAAAAATGGTCACCCCACCTTTTTTTGTTTCATAAATGCCTACGCCTGCAATGAATCCTAAAACGGAGACAGTTATTATTCATAATGTGGAGTCAGACTAGGATCAAGATGATGTAGAGCCAACACCAAAGAAAGCAGAGCCCAAGAAGAGAAAATGAATGACTCCTTCTAGTGTAAAGAAATGAAGGGGGCCCATTGTACAAAAGGTTTCACAGCTTGAATAGGTAACCCCCATGGACATAGATGATCACGGTTTGCAGCAACAACAAAAAGGTGAACAGGGGGAAATGGGACATGCACGGGATGAAGAGCATGACGAAAGACTTGTTCTCACTTTATGAGATGTGGAAAACTTGTTGAAAGACATTGCAGGTGGAGAAACAGGGTAACAAGGTCAAGAGTCAGCCAAATATTTTAACGAGCAAGTGAGCGAGTGATTGGAAGAATACCAACAATAGCTTGATGTTGATGTTGGCATATGCTGAAGCGGTGACAATGTATGTTGTCATTGATGTCAATAAGTGAATAGATATGTGGTACAGGATTGGACTGCTTGTAATTGTAAACCTAAAATGCTTAGGGTTTAGGGTTTATGCTAACCGACCTAATTGTTGTTGTCTATAAGGTCGATGATGTTTGTTATTGTTTGTGTTGGAAAAAGTTGTGTGTGTGTCCGCATGTTTTGTTACTTTCCAAACTAGAGTGAGGAATCTACAGAGTGTGATTGTAGAAGAGAGGAACTGAAAAGGATCCACCTTAGCAAGAAGAGTTGTTATCAAATCAGAGTGTTTTACTTGTTGTCTTCTAACCATTTCTACAGAAGGTAAATTCCTTGACCGGGTAGCTTTAATAGGCTTTGTTGTAAATCCTCTAACCAGGTGGCTCAAGTTCATTGAGTTATTTAAATCCTCTAGCGAGGTAACCTTTAATAGGGTTTCAACCTTTAACAGGGTATATAGCCATCCCTTAACCGGGTGATCCCTAATAGGATCAGTTCCTAACAAAACCTTATTGTAAAGTCTTTAACTGGAGTAGGCTCCTAACAGAGTGGACTTCAAAAGAGTTCAAAAACAAGCTTGTGGGTGTTCATCCCCACTGTGGTTTTTCCCTTTTGGGTTTCCACGTGAAAAAAATGTGTGTCATGGGCTGTGTATTTTTCATGAGATGATTGAGTAGTTTTTGTTCTATTGTATATGCATGCAGAACTAATGATTGGGATATTGCTAACGCAACTCATGCATGTTCAAACTGGTAAAATAGCTATCTAGATTTAAAAAGTGTTGTATGCTATTTGATGTACTTTTGTTTTAATGGTTTAGTTGTCTGAAGCATTTCTATTTAACTGGTATTGTTGTGGTTAAGTACAGTGGTATAGACAACCAATTATCTATGTCCAGAAAGTGTTAAAACATTAAAACTAGTTTTGTCTATACTTATTCACCCCCCTCCTCTCAATACTGGTTAGAGTATTAGTTGTTCATCATTATTCATCAGTTGATAATTCTCTATAGGAAAACTTGGCTCAACAAATGCCTTCACAACAACAACTTTCCATCCTAATGCCTCCTACTAAAGAAAAGACCCAAACTACTCTTGATACACAAGATGCATAACAAGAACGCCAATAGGAGGAGGAACCAAAACAAGAAGCTAGAAGGGTGACAATGCAAATAACCACCCAAGGAGGAGATATAGATGAAGGAACACCGCAATGGTTAACCTTCACTTTAAATAAGAAACAAAAGGTGGTGCTGCCCAAACTCTCACTACAACAAGCTATTATAGAGGAGCCAAAGAAAACAAAGAAGCCTATAACAATTCATCATTTATTTAGAACTGGCTCTGGTGAAGTAATCATTGATATCACATCTCCTATGGAGGCTGAATGGGAAGGTCCTTCTACATATCAAGCGTCACAGGTTATTCTTGGAAATCAGACAAAGTGGGGAGAGCTTGATACTCTCAAATTTTATACTAGCACAATCAGAAGTAGGATGGAGAAGGAGCATAACTCCTAGCAATAGGTGAAGGTGTAATTAGAGAAATATATGCAATTTCTTGTGGAAATGGAAAAGCCTCTAGATTCAAGGGTCGATGACACACTGCCATCCACATCATTGCTCCCAGAAGGTGACGTAAGAGCCTTTATTGAAATTCAATAAGAAAAGTAGTAACCACTACAAAATCATGGGCAAAAGAGAATATCTCAAATTTTAAACTATTTCTACAACATACAACCAGAATTTATGAAAGAGCCCTCAAAACAGAGAAAGCAATAAGAGACTCCTCAAAAAATTGGGAAGTAAGAATTAGAGACTTCACCAAGAAGTGTAGAAACTTGAATAAAATATTGGCCTTGGGTGAAGAAGTGTGTAAAAATGAGGATTTGCTGGGAGGAAATGATTTTGATAGTTTGTAGTCTTATATTTTTGTAATATAATTTAAGACAAAAATGCTTGAGCAAGGTAGGTCGAAGATTTTGGAGGCACATGCTCCCCTTTTCAAGTCAATTGGTAAATATAAGAATTTTGTAAAGAAGTTGCTAGGGGCGTATGGTCATGAAATTTTGAGGGATGGTTGCCTGAAGGAAGGTGTAGTGCTAGACCAATGGGGCCATTATGGGGCTTATCATTTTGCACCTATAGCCGTGTTTAATATGGGGTTGATGGACAAGCATTCATTTTTTACTTCTCAGTATATACCTACAGAAGGGGTGATTGATAAGTTGGTTGATAGGTGGGAGCATGCAAAGTAAATTTTGAAGAAGTATAAGTTCCAGATTTCATATGTTGTTGATCCTCCTAAAGTCACAGTTGCATGTTTTATTAGCAACTATAAGAGCTATAAAAGGAGAAGAGGATGATCATATAGTTGCTATGTTGGCATTGTGTTGTCATTGATGTCAATCGGTATGGAAGATTGATGAGTAGTGTTGTCATTGATGCATATCAAAATTGGTGTCATTGATGTCGACCACTGTAGAAGGACTACCGGTATAAGAGATGTATGTGATGCACTATCATGGATGCATACATAATGAGCTATCTTTGATATCACCTTGTGTTGTAGTGCATCGGGAAGGTAAAATAAGGGAGAGAATTTCATTCAATAGAATGACCTTTGGAGTCACCAGTATACAAGTCGGTGTTTGACTTGTGTGAAAGAGATGGGAAGGTTATCGGTACAAAGTGTCACCGATAAGGAGAGAATGTCAACTAGTAAGTGATGTGTTGACATGGAGAAGACAAATCAACCAAATGAGTGGTTATCAATCGGAAAGCTGATGACCAGTGTACAAGTAGGATGTGCAAAGTGCTTGTGTTGTTGTTTGTGATGAAGAGGCGGAATGTCACCAAAATCACATCAACACATGAGGAGAAGGATGTACTAGCCACCAGTATATTGTGTGGATGTAGTACAACAAGACTCCCACCGGATAAAGATGCAATCACCATATGATGAGATGAATGACAGTGAATGTTCCCACACCAGATAACATGTGCCTATTTGAATGTTCCCACACCGGATGTAGATGACTAGGATCCACTCCCACTGGTAAATGGAGCTTATCTCCTATTATGCAAAATATGCATCTTAGTTATGTGAGATAAGACAAAAGTAGAAGGAAGGTGATTGAAATCTCACACTGGATCTAACCAAGGAAACACAAGGATGCCTCACGTGCATGTAATCAAAGATGTGCACTAGATCAGAAAGGGTTGGCATATTGTGCCACCGAGACAAAAAAGAAAGAGTAAAGAAGTGATGGGTTTGTCACCCTGACAAATTAGATGAGATGATGTTCGCTCTGATGGTGAAGAAGGAAAAGTGGAGCAACTACAGATTGAGAATGCAACTGGCATGTAGCTGCCTCAGATGGAAATAGCTGAAGGTTGATGATATGGGGTCATCAAAGTGCCTATCGATAAGTATGAAAATCGATAAGAGAGAAAAGAGGCTAAGTGATATGCTCCTACTGATGAGAATTAGCATGCTATGGATAGGCATGTCTAGTGACCGATTAAGGTATTCCACTGGTAGATCAGCAAAGTGTAGACATGATAGTTAACAGGTAAAGTGTGAGATACCGGTAGGGTTAGAGAACCGGTAAAAAAGAAGGATCGGTTGAGTGTTTGGTCGGTGATCCTATCTAAACCGACACTGAGGTCTAGGCTAAGGTGGATGTCGACAAAGGTGCCATGTGGAGTCAAGGTGGTGGACATGCATGCAGTGGTAGATGGAGTATGCACTAATGAGGTTTTTACAGAGTTGGTCGACATTAATTGTAGACCCTGTAAATCATGGGAGGTGTTGCAGAGGTATGCGGCTCGAGGAAGGTTGAGCAAAGATGCATCGATCGATGTAGAGTGTCTAGATGCAGTATGAGGTTGGTAATGTTATTTGTAGAACCTTTTATGGTGTTTGATCTTGTGTCTCATTGACTGACTATCCATATTTTCTAAGTTTAGCAAGCGTGCCTTGGAAGGAAGAAGATATGGTAAGTAATACTTGATTGCTTGCAAGATGCCTATCTTTGTGAATAATGAGATTAGATCAGATCTGATATGCCTTGTGATTAGTGGAAGAAACCCTAAGGGCACCAAGTTCAAACTCACATCTTGGTAGGAAAATATGGCTATATGTATGCAAGCCAAAGATATTGTTTATGCTGCTGAAGCAGAGAGTATTGCTACATATGAGAACAAATCGATCAAGTACTCAACAAGTATCAGAAGAGAGACTGTGTGTGATTGAAAAAATGGTTGAAGAGTTCAACCAACAATAATGAGGCAACCAGTAGTCAGCCATTGAGTCTGACAGAGGAGGAAACTATTGGTGATCAAATCGACAGAGAAGAGCCATAGAAGATTGTAGAGAAGGGAAGTTGAGAACCGACAAGAATCAGATGGTAGACATCTGACTAAGTTATCAAGACCGATGGTGAAGAGTAGCTGTATAGTTGAGAGAAGAGAGAACCAGTAGAGAGTAGAACCGATAGATAGAGAACCAGTAGTGAACTGGATAGAAGATCCAACAGAGAGATTTGTAGAAGGATTACCAAATCCATTTGTAACAAGAAGATAACTTTTGTATAATTGAATATGTTTTGTATTCATTGAGTTGTAGTTTGGTGCAGGGGTTGTATCTCCTTCGGTTGGTGCCCTAAACATTGTAATCAAAAGTTTCATTGTGAGGATGGATTGGAGGAGTAGACTCCAGCAACATTTATGACCAAGGTTTTTCCCATCTTGGGTTTTCCTTGTATGTGCTGGTGTTATGTGATGTCTCCTTTGTGTGTGATTGCATTTGTGTTGGTCTCCCCTCTAATCGGTAAGTCTACATTGAGTTAGATCCGATAACTGGTATACTCACATAGGATAGCTAAAAGGAAAAGTTTGAGACCCAATGATTCACCCCCCTCTCAGTGGTGCATTGTGTCTAGAAATTGGTATCAGAGCCTAGGTTCCCGGTTAGATGAGCTTTCTCCAGCGTGGGTAGATTCTGGTATTAGGAAACAATGGTTTATTTACTGCCAATTCCTGCTCCAATATTTGATGGCTCAAACTATTCCATTTGGAGTTGTAGAATGGAATTCTATTTGTCCTCCCTAGGGTTTGATGTGTGGATGTCTGTTGTAAATTGCTTCCCTAGTAAAGTGAGTCCTCCCACCGATTCAAATGCATAAAGAAAAAAAATGGTGCAATGATGTAGCAATGAAGGCTATACTTTGTGGGATATCAAATGATGTCTACTCATAGGTGGGCAGATGCAGATCGACAAAAAGCCTATGGGACAGATTGAAGAAGCTCCATGGAAATGAGCCTACCACTGCAGAAGTAGTTTGTGAAGAAAATATGAGAAATGTAACTCATGTATTTGCAAATGATGAAGGCAGATCTATTAGCAGCCACAATAATGATGAAGAAGGAGCCCACCTCTTCATGGCTAAAGAATCTGAAGATGAGAGGCACACATCTGAGAATGATCATGCAGATCACTCCTACCAGTAAGATGTATTTGGCAGTGATAGTGAAGGTGAAGAAGAAGAGGAAGCAAAAGTTGATCTTGAAGGATGACTTGTATATGCACTTGAAGAACTCAGTATAGTAAGAAATGAATACAAGCTATTTAAGAGTGTTGCAGTTGTGGAGCAGAACCAATTGATCAAATACCTTGAAGAATCAGAGGGATGCACCTCAGAGTTGAAGACTCAGCAAGGAGACACCAAGTAGTGTCGGTGCAGTGATCTAGCCTCTGAGCTAGAAGTAAAAGATAAAGAATATCAATAGTTGGTTGAAGAAATGGAGATCCTTCAAAATGACCTTGAGAAGTGTCAAGATGAGCTCAAGGTAAGAATTTGATTTGATGGGAGCAGTGATGCCTTGGACAAAATGTTGAAAAAATAAAAGCATGCCAAGGATACTAGAGGCTTAGCTTGTGGTGCCGGTGAGTGCTCCACTAGCAAGGATGTCTCCCAAAAGGACATTCAGTTTATCTCCTCAAATAGAGATAACAAAGGATAGCCCTTCACTGTCAATAATGCTCCAAAGAAGAAGGTTGACCTAACTACAACCAGTGAAGACATGATGAGGATAAAGATCGGTGTTGTAGGAAGGAACAATGTAGATCCCAAAATTAAAGAGTATAACATGAGAAGACAACAAACAAGACCTCCTATCGGTAGAGGACAAGGAAATTCTACCGCCCACAAGTCAAGGCAAGTGTGGGAAAAGAAGGGACCAGATGGAAGAAATGCAAAGAATGGACATCCTAGGGTCCATCCCTAGAGAAGAAGACTTGGAGATACTAAACCGGTAAGATCTCCACATGCATGGAAGAATAAATTTGTAAGCCATATGCCATTCTTTACTGGTTACTTCTTCTCTTGCAAATATTATGGTCATAGGGCAGATGAATGCATAAAGAGGTCTAGAAATAAGAATGTAGTCTATCCAAGAAGTAATGCATATGGCCATAGTATGTCAAGATGTAGGAACATGCATAGATCTACTCCTATACAAAATAGGAAGAGTCTATTTTCTGCCTCAAGAAATGCAAATTATGAATGTTATAATTACAATGGATTTGGGCATAGAAGTCATGAGTGTAGGAACAGGGAAGTTTGGTCACATGACAATAGGTATAGAGGCTATGCTCAACATGGAAATGGGTATAGAACACATGAGAGATAGAGGGCTGCATGGAACAAAAGGAGAAACGCCCTTATAGGATCAAGAGGTCCAATGGTTTTGGTAGCTGGTTACAACAACCCTAAGATAACTTTCCTTTTTATAACTTTAAGAAACCCCCCTCAAAAAATTGTATAAAATCTTAGTGAATATTTTTTTTTTCTAGAAATAACAATAATGTTTATTGGCGAATCTTTCCTTTTTATAAAAAAAAAATTAATTTTATTGGCGAATTAGTTTATATCATTTTGGTAGAAAATATTGGCGAATCTTGAAAAATAATCATTGTATGCATTAATTACTATTGCATTTCCTTTCATTTTAAAATAATCATTAATAAAAAAGTAAAGGCATGAAGGTTGAAATCATTAATGAGTTTAAGGGTTAGACTATACTTTATTTGGTTTCTACGATTAACTTAAAATAATCTAGTAGCCCTCTTTCTATTTTGTGAGATAAAATTTACAAACAATTTGTAATACTTGTGGGGCCAAAAATTGCCATTGGTTTTCATTGAAGTCAACATCTCAAAAGCAATTTCAAACCCCATGAGCATTACAACTTGTAGGTACATTTTACCTCATGGAAAACAATGAAGATCGTTAGATTATATTTTAAATCAATGGTGGAAACAAAAGATTGTTGATATAACGCTAAAGTAACTAAAATTATGATATATTATTGGTGAATTAATTTGGATTTCTACAATAAATTATTAAATGT
The DNA here is from genome assembly GCF_030272615.1 of Cryptomeria japonica. Taxonomy (NCBI): domain Eukaryota; kingdom Viridiplantae; phylum Streptophyta; class Pinopsida; order Cupressales; family Cupressaceae; genus Cryptomeria; species Cryptomeria japonica. The sequence goes on from NC_081412.1 coordinate 422,691,322, forward strand.
TGATGAATCTGATCCAATCATGTATCAAATATTGTGGCGAATCTTTAAGTTAAAAAAATTAATAAAATAAATTCTTTGGCGATTTAAATAACATGAAAATAAAAATTTGTAAAAAAGTGGCGATTTGGGTCACCTTAAAAGTTGAAATTATTAGCCAAATTTGATTCCCAAATTTCAAAAAATAGCCAATTGGTGAATATTAGCCACTAAAGTTTTCACTGATGACCAGAAGAAGATGGTCAAACCGGTATGATGGAAGGTTCTCCAATCATGAGGTTGGGATTGATGTTATGTGCTATTATAGAACTTCTCCCGGTCATGTGGTAGGATCTGGAAATGGAAGAACCCATTAGCAAAAGAAGGTAAGACCATCCCCCAAGATTAAAAATGGGAAGAAGAATGAGGTCAAGCAAGTATGGAGGAAGAAGCAAGAAGATGCAACCATGGACCGACAATGTGCATTCAATGCATAGGTGATATCTCCTAACGCTTAAAGGAGATGCAGGACCTTAGGGGGAGTAGTATAGTGAGCTTATCTTTCACCCCCTCAGTGAAGAAGGACATGTGGAAGAACAAGATGCTCTCAGTATAAAGGAAAAAAATGAGATGATAAGCATGTGTAGTGGTGACCTTACTTACACATCTATAGATTCGAGATGGATCACTACTGTATGTGTCAATAGATGGAGATTAATAATTGGCATCGGATGCAAATTGTCATAAGGTGTCTAGAGTTACAGGAGAATGCTTCGGTAGAGATAATGGACCGGTATAGGAAACCAGTATGATGCTAACAGGTACTTGTAGGTTATGTAATACAATGAGGTTGGAGATCATTACATTATCCTTGGTAATATGGAATGGGGGAGTTATGTCTTAGATGGTGTTGATGAAGACCTGAATGACATATGTTGGCTCAGTTGTTGATCATGGAGGCATACATGTTTTTGGGCTAACTGGTTTGATTCATGGCATGGTGATGACATTGTATGGTAGTGTGAAGATCTAGGATCATGTCATAGGCTGTGGTGGATATGATGGATCTAAAAGATCATTAGATGATCACATATGCACAACTCAACTGGTATATGGAGTTGATTAGAGCCCCAGTTTTGGACTTGACCGTCAATGTGGACCTAAGATGCATGAATCAGGGGAAGTTGATAGCCATGTTTTCTGACCAGTATCAAACTTGCTAGACACAGAGGGTGTGCAAGTGTCTATGGTTGTACTGGTATGTTTGTGTCTTTGGAGATATCTGAGACTGTGAGATATTTTATTGCCTATTTAATTGAATTCACAATTGGACCACCGAGAGTGTTGCTTGTAAAGAGGGAGAGTTACCTGCACAAGTGAACATGGATTTGGTATCAGAGAAGATACAATTAATATCTGTGTTAGCCTCAACACTTGATATCAACATCATAGGGTCAGAATGGCTATTGCATGTCAAATGGAAGGTCATGAAGTCTGACCAACAGGTAAGTAGTGTACACTAACACATCATTCTGCAATTGAGTGCCTCAACAATTGGTATCAGATTAGCATGCTCAACTGGTGTTAGATGGTGGTTGTGCCCTCCATCTCAAGTGTTGTGACTTGAGGAAATTTAACAAATGATGGTTGAAGGAGGAGGAGCATCCAGTAAAGAGAAAAAGGGGAGAAAAATATCTAACAGTGACCGATAAATACAAGGAGGTGAGAGACCCTGACAGTGCCCTTTGCCATTGTTGTGAAAGGGAGAGAAATATTCTATAGTATCTCAGATGCTACATGTGTTGACATAAATGCCAAAGGGGGAGATTGTTGGCAATGTGTTGTCATTGATGTCAATCAATATGGGAGATTGATGAGTAGTGTTGTCATTAATGCATATCGAAAATGGTGTCATTGATGTCAACCAGTATAAGAGATGTATGTGATGAACTATCATGGATGCATACATAATGAGATATCTTTGATATCACCTTGTGTTGCAGTGCACCAGTAAGGTAATATAAGGGAGAGAATGTCATTCAACAGAATGACCTTTGGAGTCACCGGTATACAAGTCAGTGTTTGACTTGTGTGAAAGAGATGGGCAGGTTATCGGTATAGACTGTCACTGGTAAGTGATGTGTTGACATGGAGAAGACAAATCAACTAAGTGAGTGGTTGTCAACCGGAAAGCTTATGACTAGTGTACAAGCACGATGATCAAGGTGCTTGAGATGTTGTTTATGATGAAGAGGAAGAATGTCACCTAAATGACATCAACACATGAGGAGAAGGATATACTGGTCAAAAGTATGTTGTGTGGATATAGAACAGAAGGACTCCCACCAGATAAAGATGCAGTCACCATATGATGAGATGACTGACACTAAATGTGCCCACACCGGATCGCATGTGCCTATTTGAATATATGCTACACAAACAGGGAATCCACATGAGTGCATTTCAAGATCTAGATGACTAGGATCCACTCCCACTGGTAAATGGAGTTTATCTCCTATTATGCAAAGTATGCATCTTAGTTTTGTGAGATAAGACAGAAGTAGAAGGTAGGTGATTGAAGGCTCACACCAGATCTAACTCATGAAATAAAAGGATGCCTCAAGTGCATGTAATCAGAGATGTGCACTAGATCAGAAAGGATTGGCATATTGTGCCACCAGGACAAAAAAGGAAGAGTAAAGAAGTGATGGGTTTGTCACCCTAACAAACCAGATGAAATTATGTATGATCTAATGGTGAAGAAGGAAAAGTGGAGCAGTTGAAGATAGAGAATGCAACTGGCATGTAGATGCCTTAGATGGAATCAATTGAAGGTTGATGATATGGGGTCATCAAGGTTCCTACCGATAAGTATGAAAACTGGTAAGAGAGAAAAGAGGCTAAGTGATGTGCTCCTACTGATGAGAATAAGCATGCTAGGGATAAACATGTCTGGTGATTAGTTAAGGTGTTCCACCAATAGATTAGCAAAGTGCAGAGATGGTGGTTAAGCGGTAAAGTGTGAGATATCGACAGGGTTAAAGAACCGACAGAAAAGGAGTGGTTGAGTGTTTGGTTGGTGATCTTGTTTGAACCAATACCGAGGTCCAAGATAAGGTGAATATTGACAAATATACCATGTGGAGTCAAGGTGGCAGACATGAATGAAGCGGTAGATGGAGTATGCACCGATGAGGTTATTACAGAGTTCATCGACATTAATTGTAGACCCCATAAATCATGGGAGGTGTTACAAAGGTGTGCGGCTCAAGGAAGGTCGAATAAAGATGCATTTATCGATGTAGAGTGTCTAGATGCAGGATGAGGTTGGTGATGCTATCTGCAGAACCATTTATGGTGATTTATTTTGTGTCTCGCCCACTGACTGTCCGTAGTTACTAAGTTTAGCAAGCGTGCCTTGGAAGGAAGAAGATATGGTAAGTAATGCATGATTTCTTGTAGGATGTCTATCTTCATGCAAAACAAGATCAGATCAGATCTGATATGCCTCACAATTAGTGGAAGAAACTCTAATGGTGCCAAGTTCAAACTCATGTCTTGGCGAGAAAATTTGGCTATATGTATGCGAGCCAAAGATATTGTTTATGCTGCTGAAGTAGAGAGTATTGTTGCATATGAGAAGAAATTAGTCAAGTACTCAATAAGTATCAGAAGAGAGACTGAGTGTGAGTAAAAAACTGGTTGAAGAGTTCAACCGGCAATAGTGAGGTAACCGGTAGTCGGCCATTGAGTCTGACAGAGGAGGAAACTGGTGGTGACCAAATCGGTAGAGAAGAGCCATAGAAGATTGCAAAGAAGGGAAGATGAGAACTGACATGAATCAGATGGTAGACATCTAACTAAGTTATCAAGACTGGTGGTGGAGAGCAGTAGTGCAGTTGAAAGAAGAGAGAAACAACAAAGAGTAGAACCGACAGACAGAGAACCGACAGTGAACTGGATAGAAGATATAGCAAAGAGATTTGTAGAAGGGTTACAAAATCCATTTGTAATAAGAAGATAACTTTTGTATAATTGATTATGTTTTGTATTCACTAAGTTGGAGCTCAGTGTAGGGGTTGTAGCTCCTTGGGTTGGTGCTCCTTGGTTTGGTTCCCTAAACATTGTAATCAAAAGTTTCATTGTGAGGCTGGATTGGAGGAGTAGACTCCAGTAGCATTTCTCGCCGTGGTTTTTCCCATCTTGGGTTTTCCTCATATATGTTGGTGTTATGTGATGTCTCCTTTGTGTGTGATTGCATTTGTGTTGGTCTCCCCTCTAACCGATAAGTTTGCATTGAGTTAGATTTGATAATCGATATACTCACATAGGATAGCTAAAAGGAAAAGTTTGAGAACAACTGATTCACCCCCCTCTTAGTGGTTTATTGTGTGTAACATGCTGCACATGCAATTTTGACTACTTTTTGAAGATATTTCTGATTACCACAAAAGCTGAGAGTTTAACTGTTGCATCACACCAACTTCAGTTTTTAGGCAAATTTTGCATGGCTGTAATGGCCAATTTTGGGAATGCTTGTTTCATAATAATAGTTAATTGGTAGTTTCACTAGAGTTTAAGGCAAGGAATTTCATGTCAACTGCAACTCCTTGTTTTTGTAGCATTTAGTTCATATAGCTTTAATTCCTAAAATTTAGGAGTTGAAACTCTATATATTAGAAATTTTGATTCATTGTAAGGGTTTGCGAATTGATAATTTGTGGTTCAATTTAGAGATTCTTTTAGAGATTTTGATGCATGTATTTATGAGTTTAGAAGATTTTGTGATACTCTTTGAAGTTTAATACAAAAATTAGCTTGTGGATTGCTTAATCTACTTGTGTGTTCTATATTGTTATGTTTTTCATTATCTGGTAACTTATATTAATTGGATCAGCAACTAGTTCTTTTGGATACTTTGTTATTTTATGAATCATGTTGCACATGTAAATGGTATATGAGGATTAAATTGATAGGGTGATTATTGGTTTGATTATATTCATTTCCATTGGTATGTGAGGTTGTCTGACTTTATATATTTTCTGGAGTTCATCATTTGAATTTTGGTTTAATGATATCGATAATACTAGGTTATGAAATTCTAACCGTGCAAATCATTCAGTTGTTATTGTGTTGATTTAATTGTTATTTCCTTGTTCCCCTAATCTATCTTTTGGTTGTTTATTTTTTAGAGAATTCAATTCAAAAAATACAAAAAAAAAGGTTATTTGAAATTGTTTCAACTAGCAAGCCCCTTGACAGGTACAATCACATCAAACATTGAGCTTCCCATCACCGTTGAGACCTAACTATAGAGACCTTAGAGTAATTAGTTTCCCAAAACTTACTGCTTTTCAAGAGATGTGGTGAGTGTTCACATAAACTACCTGACTATTGGTGAGTGTGTCAAAACACCCGTCAACACCACCCATAGACTATATCATCATTGAAATGTTACTATTAAGAGATTTGAGAAAGTACAAAAAGGCATGATCATTAGAGGGCCTTATTGCAGCTATAATCTTATTCTAGGTCCTCTAAAAATGAAAATAGAAGTCCATCATATCTCCATGAGGTGCTCTCTTTATGGTAGTGAATTGTTCTACCAAAGATAGATGATCAGATTTATCTTCAAAATGCCTATTCAAAGAATCACCTAATTGATCCCAAGATGTAATGGAATTGATTGGTAAGATTATATATCATTGAAGTGTTGAACCCAAGGCAAGACTAATAGAGGGTGTGAATCGATCAAAAACAAAAATTAAATACAACATACAAACAATTAAACACAAACACACATCCAACACATGAACACCAATATTTTCTACATGGAAAACCCAAATAGGAAAAAACCACGGTGAGCACCTGCCCACAAAATATATCCACTATGTATATCAGATTACAAAGTAAAGAGATCACTACTCTAGACTCACAAACTATGACAAACTGCTCATGGGGCAAGATACAAAGAGGAATTCCAAAACCTGAAGCTAACTATACTCAGGACTGGATACAAAAATCATATGAAAAGAAGGATCTCCTAATCATGTAGTTATCCTTGAACTCTACATCAAGTGACCAAGATTAGAACACATAACTCAAACCTTAGCTACCAACACACTATTTCATCTCTTTGTTATAGTCTCATCACAACTTGAATATCATTCAAACACAACTCTTCTTCTCTACACTTTTTTGAACCTCACTGATTATCCTCACATCATGCATCTACATTCATCACACTTTCCTTCCTTGCCTCTACACAACGCAATCATACATGTCCTTATATAAAAGATACATCATCAAAAATTTAAATCAAGTTAGCCTGAATCAAAATACATTGTTTGAACTAAAAATACACATATGAATCCACTCCACCAGAAAGAGGGGACCAAAACACATCTTCCAAAGATAAATTCACTAATATGCAATCACCATAACATAACCAATAGCATATCCACATAATATGCATCCATATAAGAAATTAACAATCAAGACATACTCTCTAATGCAAATAACTCAAATCCAGATATCCACACACTATGGTGAGACCCATAACATATCAAACACACTTCTACAAATTATATCTAGACCAAAGGATAGGTCTAACATAGAATCTCATAACTATCAATGATCAATGCCACAACACTCAGAGAACACAAATATGTTTCCAAACCATAGAACCATCATATCCATGATACCAAAACTATATCCAATGAAGATAACAACAATACTTAACACCAATAACAAATTCTGGACCCAAACGCTTTCAAAATAACTGTAACATCAACAACATAGCAAGACAAATTTGTACCACAAACATTCTAGACCAATCTAGAACAAGTTTGATATCAATGACAACCACAACAACACAATAGCGTGCACTTCCAACATGAAGAGCTTTACCTTTGAAGGAGGCAGCCAAGAGCCTCACTACAACATTCTCTTGAGTTATATTGTGAACTCCACACAAAGAAAGCACATCTCTAATATTTTCAATAGTTGTTGCCTGATCTTCTCCATTGAAAAATGGTAATTTATTAAGAGCTTCTATAGGAATATCATCATGTTGGACCAAATCTAGTTGACTTCCTTGATTCAAAGGAATGAAAGGCTCACTCCTAGGAGCTTACATTAGATTTACAAGTACTTGAATTATAGTATTTTCTACTAATAGATTCCTAGGAGTTGAAAGTCTAGTACTGCAATAAGGAGGGGTACACTGTGTTCTATTTGGTGGACCAAGGACTCTTCTTGCCATTCTACTATTCATTTTTGGTGCTGCTGCAAGCACTCAAATGGAGTTGTGCTTTGCCTAGTTTGAATCCTTCTCATATGCTAAATAGACCAAAACTTCTTAAAACCAAAAGTCTAGAGTTGTTAGGTATAATACTTTCACCTCAACAGGTTGAAAATATCGATTTTCATACCAAAAAAACAAAAAAAATGAAGCTCTTTTTTAACTGAAAGTCAGTTCAACATCTCATTGGGTGTGGAAAAAATTGTTGTCATTAAACATTGCACCCAAATATAAAGATAAAGCTCAAAAATCCTATGCAAAATGAGATCACTCCTAGGCCTTTGGCCTACTTAAAAATGGGAGTGAACCTCTGGATTAGGGATTGGTTCCTAATGAGACCTTATGGGAATTACTAGTCTTTAAGAGGAAAAGGGGAATAAGGATGACTTCAAACTAAAAATTACTACTACTATCAGGTGATACACTAAGATTTTAAGATGTAAATGACACTTACTTCACAATCTCACTTGTTAAAAGCTTTGACATTCACAACTTAGTCAAAGATATGTAGTATATAACCATTTCATATGAAGGTTCTATTTTCAATGATTTGTATGAAGGAAACTAAGTTTCACAACTCCAAAATGTTGATAGAATAGTAATACACAACATATAACTTGTACTAATGATGCATTTTCTTTCTATATATTGCTTGAAATGAACATAGAAGTAAAGGATTGAAAATAAATCAAAATATGCTGCCCAAATTCATTCATAAACAATAATGAACCAAGTGATTAAGAAGAATAACTTGCTACTTTTATTAAAATCATAGATGAAATGCTAAAAACATGAGTTACAAACTTAGAAAAGGAGTTAAAAGACACTCTCCTTTATTGTATGCACAAGAAGGAAGCAAAAACTAACTGAAGAAAAGACCTAAAGCTTTCTTCTATTGAGAGAAAGCTTGTGATTTAAAATTCAATTTTTTGGCTCACTTTAGATTGGATGGCTCAATCATCCTTCTTAACTGAAAGTGATTGGTTAACATAATTGATAATGCAAATGTGATAGCTCCTAGTTGACTAAAACTACTCCTTTAAATTAGGTGCTTGATTGATTCATTCTCCATGAAATCAGGAAATAGGTGTTGGGGATGAACACTCTTTTGAATTTTGAAATCTCTCTTACCGATGCAAACTAAAAATCTAGATGAAAATATCTCATACTGCCATATTGTCATACCACAACATAGGTTTCATTAATGAAGATATTTTCAAATTTTTAATTTTGAAACTCTCCCTTCTTGGATCAATGGTGTCCTCATCAAAGCATTTATTCAATGCTTAGAAATTATCTCTATAACAACAACTTGATTGTTCTCTAAATTCATCTTTTGACTATCTTACACTGCCTATGTCTTCATGAATAATTATCATTTTGTGATTTATGACTACATTAAAAATGTTCACTATCAACAATCCTCACAAAGATCCTTATCCTAGATTGACTTTGCTGTTGGATTCAGAACTATCTTTGAAATTAATTGTTGACTAGATTCATGTCAACAATTATCCCTAAAGATTATCAATTTGAGATTATTTTAGACTAGCTAAAACCCTGAGGGAAAACCTCTTTTGAAGCCCTAAAATCCTTAACCCTAATTGTTAAGGCTTTTAAGCCTTTTATTTCTTTTCGGGCTTTTTTTTCTAACTGATCATTGACCAGATAAGATAGTCAAATCACTTACAGGTCACTAGTTGGAGGGGTTAGGTTTGTGGTGAGGCCAATTTTTTCCCTTTCCTCCTACTAGCTAGCGGGGTCCTCAACCTCCTTTCGGCATAGCTTCTATGGCCGACAAAACACAAAATGCATCTTTGGGAAATGGCTTGTCTTACCGAAAGGGCCATAGTCCATAGTGGGTCCCTCACCATCCTGCATGATGAATGAAGAAACAAAAGGACTCACAGGATAGTAGGGTGGAGAATAAATAGCATTCCATGCTACCCTGCAAGGAAAATCAATGCAAGGATATGTGGCGTGGGTTGACGAGACATGGGAAACTACATGCTTCCTTGTCATCCTGCGAGGGATTTTATGGAAGCAAAGAGGCCTTGAAGGGTAACAAACAACACATAACACATGGCTTCCCCGCCACCACGTGGTGAATTTTAAATTTCTTAAGGGACCCTTCGGGGTAATAATGACATGCCTTCCCTGCTATCCCGCAAGTAGTTTCATCGAGTAGGCAACCTTGGGGGGTAATGAAAATACTTGTTCCCCACCATTCCATAGAGATTTTCAATGAGACAAAGGGGCTTACAAGGTAACATAATCATAGAAATATGATACCCTCCTACCATGTCACAATGGAGGATTAGGACCTAGGTGTTAGGGATCCCACAGATACTGAGAGGGGGGGGTGAATAAGTATCTAACCGGTTAATGGAATTTCTTAACTTAAAACATGCAGAACATAATATAACAGTGTACCGGTATGCAAGAAATAATGTAATAAATAGAATCAAGAACATCCACATGAAAATCACACCATAACACAAGATTTTAATGAGGAAACCTGGTGTGGGAAAAACCTCGGTGGGATTTGTGACCCACAATATTCACTCATTGGCCAATAAGAGAATATTACTTACAACAAGGGCCTGCACATGTAAGAAGGCCAACTGCCTAGAGCTCACTGCTCAATGGGAAGTCTCACTGACTTACAATAAGGATTATACAAATCCAATAACTTGTACTACTTTACAATAGCATCTTCAATGCCTGATTCAGTACCGGTTCCTGCTCTGTTCTTTACATATACTGCTTGAGCTATATTTCGCACAATAGGTATGCCTTATATTTTCCTTATGTCCCTTCTACATCACATTTCAAATGTCTACAATAATCTCTTTTATATATAAGAGTCATTTTACAATTTTCCAAGTCGGCTTACACATTTTTACAATAATAAACAAAATAAAATATAACAAAATCCTGTCGGCCTCTATGCCAGTGTCGGTGTCCTGAATGCCGGTGTAGATTGTGATCTGTTGATACCGGTATAATGATTTTGCTATTGCCATAGGTTTGCAAGGTTTCCATCAATGACAAAACCTTCAATCACATACAATGTCTCATTGGAGTGTGCATATGCCAACACTAGGCATGATAATGCAAACGCTACATGATTTCAGCCTTCCAATTTCACTTATGAGGTAGATCAAACAGCCAAATTTTATACTTCTATTGAACCTTTTGGAGGCTCTCATGGAATGATCTGAGCCATCCATCTACACATGATAGGAAGGATCAAACAACCCAAATTCAAATCTCTTGCAAAGAGGCAATTGTTGACTTGAGGGTCGGTGATCAAATGATCACCCTCGTCAATAACTGAATTAGGTCAAATCAAATAAATTGCAGCTCATCCACTCATAGGACTTCCACCATAAATATAGGCATGACCTTGTAGGTGCCTTCTAGATGCTACCCATGCTCACTTATTTTAGAATGAAGACTTTTTCCCTGCAAGTGCTTTCCAAATGACTCAAACACAAGGATTTTTCTTCTTCCTAGTAGGGGAAAATATTTTCAGAGGCTTGTGTGCACACAACCATCAGATCAATCATCCTGATTTGATCCCCCCTCTGATATGTTTTGTAACCTAACCTAGGTAGGGTTAGGGTTTCTAACTGTAGTTCAATCCGAGTTATGCCTAAACTATAAAGCCAATTTCGTAACCCTATTACAGGGATCTTCTTTTTGATGTAGAAAACTTATTTTTCTTTGTCTTTGTAAATTTTTCTTGCCTTTTCATGAATAGAACTTACCAATTTGCTTTCATTCAGTTTAAATGACTTGTGTAATGTGTTTAGCTTGTTTTTTGAATGCATTTTCTTTTGTTTCCTTAGTATTAAGTGACAATGTTTATCTCTCTGTGGATGTTGTCTGTGAATTAGCTTAATTCCTTTCTTCATCTTATAGAATTCCAACCTTCACTCATACTTAGGGAGCTAATTAGGATAGGATCTTATGCATACCTAGGGTAGTTCTTATTGATGTTTTGTGTAGTTATAGATAGGGAAGATCCAATTCAATCTAGGTGCAAACCTCATTTCCCCTTTCAAGCATTCCTTCTTTCTCCCTTTTAGGCCTTAGATCAATATATTAGGATATATATGTGTTGGGTTAGACCAACACTGGCACTCAGATTGGAAAGGAAGTCGCCCTTCTCTAGAGACTTAACCTCAACTATGCAAGGTCCCACACTTGGAGGTTGTTTCAATGTTTCACAAGGTTGATTAGCATGCATGTTCATCATGGGTGAAAACTTTTATGACAACAATTTCTGGCACACCTTATGGGACTAGTTCTTAAAACATTCAAGGAATATTTGCTCATTAGAAAGTTCCATTTTAAGCCACCGATCATAACACAGTTTCTAGAATGCTTGGTGGGACCGATTAAACTAGTTCTAGTTCATGATTTCTTCTCATTTTGTTCATGGTTGGTGTGTCTATCAGAAAAATCAGTCTTTGGAGGCAAAATTGACATACCTGTCAACTCTACAAAGAATATCTACTAGTTAAAGTAGTCCTAAGCTCAACTAAAGATCTAGTGTGTTCTTTAGTTTCCAACCTTTCGGGGCATCATTCTTTCAAGCATCTGGAAACTCTACAATTTTTTTATGAATCAATGGTATGTTATCATTCTCCCCTTCTAATTTTTCTTGTTTAAAAAGATCTATTTCTTCAATTCTTAAAAGATGAATTCACATCATGGGAATAATACCTATCCAAACCCATTCTATGAGAATGCAATTTTTTCCTCTCCTTGCTAACAAGGTCAAACTAGGACTACTCCTAGTTTCAACACAAATGGCCTTGCTCTAGCAACAGGTTGAAAATTTTGTAGTGCTTTCCACCCAACCACCCTTGCTCAACCTTCTTGTCAGCCCAATCAACCTCAAAGCAATGAGGACTTTATTGTAGAGTTGGATAATATTGTGGCATACTTTAAAAAGAAATTTGAAGATATTGACAAAGAGAAAAAGATTGAGGCATAACAGGATCAATGGGCTCATCAAACCTATCTACATGAGGAGTTAGAAGATCAAAGGATGCAACATGAGGAGGAAGTGTAGCAGAGATATTATCAATATTATCTCCAAGATCTATAGATTGAGATACAAAGGAGAAAGATTGAGGAGAGTCTCAAACAAAGGATTTCTATAGCTGAGGTTGAGATGAAAATGTCACTTGCAGGTTGTGAGAGCCCCAAGTTCAAGTTTCCTAATTTAGACTAGATAGGCCTTGTGCATCTCCTAAGCCTAAGATTCTAATCTTTAGGAGTTGCATGCCTTTGCATGATTATCAAGCTACACAAGTTGTAGATCCATAGGACCATTAGGCTCAAGTTCAATAGTAGGAAGTACAAGCCCAAAAACAACAACATGAGTCCTTCCTTGTGGAGCAACTTGCTTTTTCTAGGAAGGAAGAGATCAAACAATTGGCGACACTTGAGGTCAGGATCATGCAGGAAGAGGTTTCTCCCCCTAAAAACCCTAAGATCAAAATTCCAAGCTTTAGGTTGGGGAGACTTCCCAAGATTTTTGAAGAGCCCATCCAAGAGGCCCAACCAATTCCTTGTATCCCATATCAACCTATTAAAGAGAAGATAATTTAAGACATAAAGTTAGGTATTTCACCTGCACTTATACCCATTCAAAAGGTTTCAAATGATGAACCTGATTTGCTATAAGAAATAGTTTCATAGCAGTAGGGCATATAAGTGGAAGGGGGTATGGGCTTTCAGTATTCAACTGATTTTAAGGATCTTTCCATAATTGTTAGTGATGAGGTTAAATGTGTAACTAAACTAACATCAGTTTTCAGTCATGAGCAGTGGGAAGATGATAAATATCTAGACAAGGGGCAAACCCAAGAACAAACAAATAAAAAATATATTTTTTGGAAAGTAAAAAAGATGACTTGCAGGAGGACGTTGATCTAAATGAACAAGAAAAAAGATTAGAGTTAATTAAGGAAGGTAAAAAAAATTCTCTCTAATATTCAAGAAATCAACTATGAGGTTGAGGTAGAACATATTATAGATGAAAGGGTTTGATCATGATTCAAATGATCATATGTTCTCTAACATCATACATACCTTTTGTTCCAAACTTGATGGAGGATTGATATCCATAGGAGGAGTGTGTGATCAACATAAGAAGTTTGATTCTATCAAAGGTAGTTGCCAAGAGGAGGAGACAAAAATAGAGAGACAATCTGAAGATATTAGATCTTCTTGTGAGGTATCTCATGAGCCTAAATTTTTTGTTGATAAATTGGTTATCAACACATGTGATCTTGATATGTCCAAGAAGCCCCCTCATATAGATCAAGAAGGAGGTATGGTATGATTATCATCCTCTTATGGGTCGGAGGCCTTGTCCTTTGGTTTCAATCAATATATGGATCAAGATAGTTGTAATAGCAGTGTTAAATCTGATACTGGCCTACGCCTTTATTATCATCCCTTTGTTGTTGAACACGTGATTGATGTGCCTTTATGTATTTTAGAGACTTATTTTATATGGATTCCCTGCAACAACAAATTTTATGGTGATTTGTTCTTTCATTGCATGAATAATATGTATGCTATGATGTATGCATACAAGATATTTTAATTTTTACAGTTGGATAGTGATTGAAACTATGGCTTGAGAGAGATCAACCCTTTTAGAAGGATCATGTTTGATGGAGGCAAGGGCTTTCTTTGTCTTTGAATTGTAATATTGTAAATATTAGTTAGGTTTTTAGTTTTTCAAGAAGTGCATGTGCACAGGTTGTCCTTTAAGAATGGCCAAAATTTTGACATCCTACAAGTTGTAGGGGCAGAAATTTTTTCTTTTTCCATCTTTTCCCCTTGCTTGACTCTATGGCCAATGAACTTCATAAGGCCTCTGGTCTTATTTGCCAAGTAGGCTTGTCACCCCTCTAAGTCACCAAAAATGTTGACTAAATTCATGTCAACTATTAGCCCTAAATATTATCGATCTGAGACATTTTAGACTAGATAAAACCCCGAGGGAAAACCTCTTTTGAAGCCCTAAACCCTAAGTGTTAAAGATTTTAAGCCTTTTATTTGTTTTGAAGCTCTATTTTTATAGCTGACCAGCTAAGATGGTTAAATAACTTACAAGTCACTGGTTAGAGGGGTTAGGTCTATGGCAAGGCCGGTTTCTCCCTTTCCTCCTATTGGCTAGCAAGGTCCTTGGCCTCTTTTTGGCATAGCTTCTATGGCTGACAAAACACAAAATGCATCTTGGCGAAATGGCTTGTCTTACCGAAAGGGCTATAGTCCATAGTGGATCCCCCACCATCTTGCATGATGAATGAAGAAATTAGAAGGACTTGTAAGATAGCGAGGTGGAGAGTAAATGACATTACCTACTACTCATGAGGAAAATCACACAAGGAAATGTGGTGCTGGTTGATGGGACATGGGAAACTGCATGCTTCCTTGCTATCTCGCAAGGGATTATAAAGAAGAAAAGTGGCCTTGTGGGGTAAAAAATAACATAGAACACATGGCTTCACCACCACCTTGTGGTGAATTTTAAATCACTTAAGGGACCCTTCGAGGTAATAATGACATGCCTTCCCCGTTATCCTGCAAGCAATTTCATCATGTAGGCGACCTTGTGGGGTAATGAAAATACTTGTTCCCCACCATCTTGTAAAGATTTTCAATAAACCAAATGAGATTGCATGGTAACATAAGAATATAAAGATGATGGCCTCCTACCATCTCACAATAGAGGATCATGACCTGGGCGTGATAACACTGATATGACGTAATCTTGGTCATCAAATTTCACTTATGAGGCAAATAGAACAACCACGCTTTAAAATTTTGTTGAACCTTTTGGAGGGTCTCCTGGCACAATCTAAGGCATCCATCTATGTGTGATAGGAAGGAACAAATGGGCCAAATTCAAATCCTTTGCAAAGAGGCGGTTGTCGCCTTGAGGGTCGTTGATCAGATGATCGCCCTTGTTAATAGCTGAATCAGGTCAAATCTATCAATTGTAGCTCATCCACTCATGATACTTTGACCATAACTCCAGACATGACTCTATAGGTGCCTTCTAGATGCCACCCATGCTCATTTATTAAAAAATGAAGACTTTTTCTCTACAAGTGCTTTCCAAATGCCTCAAACGCGGGGATTTTCCTTCTTCCTAGTATGGGAATATATTTTCAGAGTCTTGTGTACATGTAACCATCAAATCAGTTAGCCCGATCTGATCACCCCTCTAATAATTTTTGTAACCTAACTTAGGTAGGTTTAGGGTTTCTAACTATAGTTTAATATAATTTATGCATATATTATAAAGGCAATTTTGTAACCCTGTTATAGGGATCTTCTTCTTTATAATGTAGAAAACTTATGTTTCTCTGTATTTGTAAATTTGTCTTGCCTTTTCATGAATATAACTTATGTATTTGCCTTCATTTAGTTTAAACAACTTGTTTAATGTCCTTACCTTCTTGTTTGAATGTATTCTCTTTTGTTTCCTTAGTATCAAGTGACTGTGTTTATCTCTTTGTGGATGTTGTCTATGACTTAGCTTAATTCCTTTCTTCATCTTCTAGAATTCCAATATTCACTCATACTTAGGGAGATAATTAGGCTAGGATATTATGCATACCTGGGGTAGTTCTTATTGATATTTTGTATAGTTATAGGCAGGGATGATCAAATTTAATCTAGGTGCAAACCTCATTTCCCCTTTCAAGCATTCCTTCTTTCTCCCTTTAGCCCTCAGATCAATAGATTAGGATTTGTATGTGTTGGGTTAGACCAACACTTGTACTCAAATTGGAAAGGAAGTCATTTTCTCTAGAGACTCACCTTCTCCTCACCTATACAAGGTCCCACACTTGGAGGTTGTTTCAATATTTCACAAAGTTGATGAGCATGTGTGTTCATCAAGGGTGCAAACTTTTGTGACAACATGATCTTTACCACTTCTCTATGATTTTTCTTCCTCTCTATGAATTTGTTGCATTACTAGTGATACTCTTCTACAAAATATTCATTCCAAACCTTCTATGATTAATTTCTATATGGTGTGCTTTCCTTTTATGAGACTATCCTACATGTCATCATCACTAGTCTTCATACCCATTGGGTATCAATCTTGCAAATCATGTCTTTTATTGGATTTGGGACTATCATCATATCAATAGCTTCCCATGGCACTAACATTTTTATTCTTTGGTTAGGGATTGACTGCAAATTGTGAAGATTATCTTTTCTTTATTTGATATGTAGCAGATGATGTAACTTTTCTTTTTTATGCTCTTTAGAAGGCTACTATCAAGTTTTCTATCTTTATTCCAACTTCCATCTTGATTGTCACTTAGGTTTTATGCTAAATGACTCTCCTTTCTAATTTTTGAGACTTTTGTAAATTATGACTATCACCACATGGATTCTTCAGACCTTATTCTTTTTATGGGGCTTGTGTGTTACCATTTTTGTTGCTCATTGCCTTTTCTATTTCTTGATAAGTTCCTTTCTCACTATGATGACTCTATGTTAGCTATAAATTCTTTTCTATATTTTCTAAAGGACTTCTAGCTAACTTCTTGGGTAGAGGGCTCAGATATGGTGTTTCATTTATAAGGAAACAACTTCTTGTCTACTCTTCTTGGGTACTATAACTCTTGCTTGATTTTATTTCCCCTACTATTTCCTTATGTTGTGACTGCCAGGGTTTAGCTCATAACTATTGTAGACACCTAAAATTGTCCTGTCTAATTAAATAAATATCTTTATTTATTTAATTAATTTATTTATCCTCTTCTAGCCTTATTTCTCATTTAAATAAATACTTTTATTTATTTAAATTATCCTTTCCTAAATTAAATAAATATCTTATTTATTTAATTGATCCCACTTCTTCTATTAATTAAATTAATCTTTATTTACTTAATTAATTTATTAGCCTTTTCTACCTATGGCACATGTCATTCATCTCTTAATTCCTACACTACCTACCCTCTCATTATTTTCTTATTTCCTCTACCTACCCTCTAATACTAGCCGACCATTTATCTTTTACACCTCTTAATCTTATCCCTCCATTTCTTATAGTGTCTTCTATATAAAGAGATGCTTCCTTCATTATCAACCCTAATAATTCTATCCAGCTATGCTTCTGAATTTTCACATGCGATCAAGCCTACTTGCAACCACTTTTTCGTTCTTTGTTGAGCTCTTGTGTACACATAAAATCTAAGAGAAAATATATCAAGCAAGATCAATGGAGATAGGAAGAATGGAGATTCAAACCCTATTGGACATGTGATGGTATAATCTTTGTGATTTTGTTGATTTCCATTATCTTAGGTAATCTTCATATGTTATGGTGGATCTTTGTTGTTGTTAGGCTAGGGTTTTGTGGTTGAATTCATTTAGTCTTTCAATATTGTTGTTTCCATTTTCACCATAAAAAAATTGGCACACCCCGTGGGACATGGATTTTTGTTAGATCTGTATTTTTTGCAGGTTTTTTAAACCCTATATTGTGGTTTTGTAAAACAATTTGGAGAATAACCGTGTGCAGCTAGGGTTTTGGACACAAAATCAAGATCTTGGAGAGATTTGATCCGATCTCACAAATAGCTTGGAATTTTTGCACCAAATTTTGTTGGTAGGTTGAAGAAAGCATCAAGAGCTCTCAATCCAAAATTCAGAATTTTTGGAGCACATTTGCATTTTCCATGAATATTTTATGAATTTTTATAAAAAAATAATTTTGAGAGCAAATGAGAGAATTTTTCGGATTTTCTTACATTTTTGGAAATCTCTCAGAATTATACACTGTTAGGATTGATGATAGTCCTAAAGATACTGAGAGGGGGGGAGGTGATTCAGTATCTAACCGGTGAACATAATATTTGACCTTATTATGTAATTTGCATTCCAAAATAGTGTATCGGTAAACAAGAATTAATGCAATAAATATGAACAATAAAGACAACATAGAAAGCACACCATAACACAAGATTTTTGGTGAGGAAACTTGGTGTGGGAAAAACCTTGGTGGGATTTGTGACCCACAATATTCACTCATTGGCTAATGAATGGATATTACTAACAACGTGGTGCCTGCACATGTAGGAAGGCCAATTTCCTAGAGCTCACTGCTCAAATACAAAAGGAAGTATCACTTACTTACAAAATGGATTATGGAAATCCAATATAATGTACTGCTACAAAACAACATCTACTATGCCAGGTTCAGTACCGATTTAGGCTCATACAATAACCAAAAACCCTTATACAAAATCTGCCTTAATATTCGCTCATCATGTTCATCCTATCTCTTATCTATCCAAATGATTTACAAGATCTCATACTTATATATGAGTCTATTACAATATTCCATGTTGGCTTACAAAAATATATTTACAATAAAATACAAAATACAAAAGTTGTTCCTTTCGGCTGGGGTGCCGGTGAATATTATTGTCGTTGCCAGTGAAGTTTCTGCCGATGTAGAGTCTCTCAATGTTGGTGCCATAGGCTTGCAAGGTTGCCATTAATGAAAACACCTTCAATCACCTTTAACTATCATTAGAGTGTGCAATGCCAAAAATCTCCCCCTTTGGCATTGATGGCAACACTCATGAGAAAAATCCAAAAATCTGTATCCAAAAATAAAGTCCAAAAATTTTACCAAAATGTGTGCTCCCCTTGAGTAGATGATCTCTTCTCAAAGTCATTTTTCTTTGTCCTACTACTCCCCCTTTGACATCAATGACAAAGGTTGTCAAAATTTTCACATGAGTCCAATCTTTAATTTGAACCTTGTAACCGATTGGTTACAATTTGGAATAAGTCTGATAAAACCAAATTCAAGCTCTGAGTAAACCTATTACTATCCTTCAAAGTTGCTTCTGTTCTCTGAATAGTATTGGTGAGATGATTCATTTTCCCTTCCGGTGTCTTCTGTCCTTGAATTAGTGCCTCTGAGATCTCTTTCCTTAGAGAGATGAGCCTATCTAACTTTGGACTGAGTCTACATTTTATCTCTTTGGCTTTTCCCTTTATTATTTCCTTCTCTTTCTCTAACTTCTCTAATTTTTCCTCAAATCCAACAACTTCTTCAACAGATTTTACCGGATGTACAGCTAGCAGTTTCTCAATTTTAATTTTCTTGTCAAGTTCCATAATTGATAACCTGTTAGCATCTAACTAATGAATAAATGATGAACAGTTAGTACCAAACCAGTACTGAGAGGAGGGGGGGTGAATCAGTACAAGCAAAAACATTTTCCTTGAACCAGTTTGACTGCACATACGGAACTTTGACTAACAAACAATAACACTGGTCTAAATTAGATTACTACTGGTAAAACACAGTGAGAGTGTGAAAGACATAAACCGGTAACCCTTAGCTTTCCATACAATCTAATACCTCATTTCCACTTCGCCCTTATGCATAAACAAGTAATCTATCATAAAAAATATAAAGACTACTAGTTCAACATATTTTACCAGTTTGACATAAAACACCAAACCATCACATGAAAGGCATCACACATGACACACTGATTTTTAACATGGAAACCCAACTGGGATAAACCACGGTGGGGATGAATACCCACAAGCTACTCTTGAACTCTTTTGAAGTCCGCTCTATTAGAAGCTTAGTCCAGTTAGAGACTTTTACAATAGGTTCTGCTAGGAACCGATCCTGCTAGGGATCACCCAGTTAAGGGATGGCTAAATACCCGGTTAAAATTTAGAACCCTATTAAAGGTTACCTCGCAAGAGGATTTGAAGAACTCATTGAATTGAGTTACCCTGTTAAAGGATTTACACAAAAATCCCGTTAAAGCTTCCTGGTTAAGGGATTTTCCAACTGCTGAAATGGTTTGAAGTCAACAGGTAATAAACTAATCTAATAACAACACTCAATGCTAAGGCAGATCCACTTTAGCTCCTTTTCTTCTGCAATCACACTTTGCAGGTATCAAAACACTTCTCTGGTCTCACAAGAATCAAGTATCACTCACTGGGATACACACATAACATTTGCCAACAACTTCAAAATGAAAAACATCATCGATCTTATAGGAAACAGATAGGTTGGTAGCATAAACCCTAAACCCTAAACATTTAGGTTTTACAATCCAGTCGGTTCAATCCTGACCGTTAATCACACTGCATTGAATACAACAGTCTTGAATAGATCTCAAGACATTCTCCAATGTTCATTCTTTGTCGCTTCAGGAAGCTGATAACTCATCACGCACTCTCCACCATTTACAAAGACTTTGAACATTCCCGAGGTAGATACGATCAATCTCCATGGAAGATCCTCAAGGAAATATTTCACACGCACAAGGCTGACGTGTCAACACTTATTTGGTCTTCATTACAATGCTAACTCATCACAAGATGTCATCGGTTGAATCACACAATCTTGGAATGCATCAATCAGAAACCTTGAAGCTAAGACTACCAACTGGTAGTCATGCCAAATTAAACCTTGATACAAAACTTCCATTTACCGGTTCTCATTCCAACATACCGGTTCACCTTGAACAAACATACCGCTTCACTTTTTCACAAATACCAGTTCTCTTGCTAGTTTGCTTACTACAACATACCAGTTCATTCTTCAGCATATTGACATCAATGACAACATACAATATCATCATGTCATCATGCTCTGCACATATGCCAACAATCTCCCCCTTTGGCATTGATGGTAATATACAAAGATATCTTTCTGCCTCTACTTCACATCTTCTCCCCAATATGGTAGATATCTTTTCTGGTTCACATCTTCTCCCTCTTTGACAACAATACCAAAGTGGAGGCATACACACCTATGTTCTACTATGTTGCTCCCCCTAAGGAGTAGCATCCTTCAACACACCAATCCTGAAAAATATATATCAATGTAAGACCTGACTAATGTGGAGCACACACCTTTAGTTCACCTCTTGAAGGGGCAACACGCCTAATTCACCTCTAAAATAGGCAAAGGTAGCCTTCGCTAGAGGCTTGGTGAATATGTCTGCTAACTGCTCCTTGCTGGAAACATGTTCCAGTACAACCTCTTTGTTCTAAACCTTCTCCCTCAAGAAATGATACTTGAGTTCGAAGTGCTTGGTTCTAGCATGTAAAACCAAATTCTTGGAGATGTTAATTGCAGTTGTGTTGTCACAAAATATACTTGTGTGTGTGAAAAAGTGGTATGTAGCTGTAAGCACAACACTTCAATTAAGTCATTATATGCATGGTTAGTAATCAATAATCAATAAATAATAAACCATAGCAAAGCGACTAATTGCCTTCTAAAAGATGCGAGTATAAGATTGCTCTCAGATTTTTATAAGCAATACCAATGACTAGACTACACCAAGATGAAGGATTTAATCTATATGATATTAAGCTATATGGATGCAAGATGGATGAATAATTCAAGCAATATATCAATTCAAGAAACAATGGATGCAAGCAATAATGAATGTAAAATGGATGCAAATAATCTAAAAAGCACAATAAGCTTCAATGACTCCAGAGTGAAATTAGCATGATAATAATCTCCAAGTGTGTTCTCAAAAAATCTCTGGGGTGAATTGGAACGAGAGCTGAAAATTGAATTTATAGAAAATTGCAAGAGAAAAAGCTCAATTTAGGATTAATTGAAAATAATTGAGAAATCAGATTGAGTTAACCTTGAGATAGATTCCAATTATAGTTTAATTGAAATGCATTCAAATTAGAAGTCCAAGTTGCATTGGAAAATAATAATAAATTAATTCCATGCATATATGATGAAAATAGATAATTCTTTAATTTATTCAAGAAAAAGGTCTTTTCAATGCAGCTGGACTTCTTTTTCTGAAAAGCTTTGAGTTCCAAATTTAGAGAATAATTCAATAATTCAATTAAATTGCTTTTCTGATTTCAAGTTCTAATTTTAGAAAAAGAAATAATATCTCAAGTTTGATTTCTCTCTCAATTCAATTCTTTTTTTAAAATTTCAATTCAACTCTTTGTAATAAATTAATTCATCTTTTATAATAAATTAATCTTTTTTGCATGATTGAATGGCAAATTTATTAATTAATTAAATATGCAAGGATATTTAATAAATTAAAATGGGATAATTGATCAAAATGATATTCTTGGAAATGATTCAATTAATTAAATAAATATTTAATTAATATTAAGTAGTTGATTTACCATGTGATTTCTGATGATTAAAGAATTAATAATGTGCTCAAGATTGATTTAATTGTTTTTGGTTAGGACCTTGGTGATGTTGTCGAGATTAGGGGCCCATGGTTTAGATGCCCAATTTTAGGGTATTACATTTGCCCCTCTTTGAATTAATGTGCGAGCAACGCGTTGGTTCAAAGAATGTGTTTAGCTTGATTCGAAGCGACAAAGCTGAATGAAGTCTGATTAAAGTGGTACAGATCCTGAACTTGATTGAACTAAGGAATGATAGAAAACAAAGATACCGAACTTGAACTTGATTGATCAAGAAGTGGATCTTACTAATCTAGAACTTGATTGATCTTAGATGCAGTGAGTGATGATAAAAATAGATCTTGAACTTGATTGATCAAGATACGATGAGTGAAGAATAAACTGTCTAGCTTAATCAAGAAATGAATACTGAACACCTGCTTAGATTGAGTGTGATCAAAGATACTATTGAAACTTTTGATTGAGTTTAAACGAATAATTAGTTTGATTTGAAGTGATGAAACTGATTAACGTTAAGAGATTAATTTAGAGGAAAGACAAATATCAACTTGATTTGAAGCGATGAAACTGATATGCCCCTAGCGATTGATTCGATTCAGATGATCGAGAGATCTCAACTTGATGTGAAGCAATGAAGCTGAGATGCCCCTTAGCAATAAGGATTGATTTTCTTTAGTTGAAAAAAAAATTTGCTCGACTTTTGATGAAGATTTGAAAAATTATCTCGACTTGTGAGATGTGAAGTCATAAGGTTAATTGTATGCCCCTTCGGGAGCGAAATCGAAAGATAATGAGGGTACTTGATTATAGGCAATTGTGTGGTGAAAATAAGTCATTTGAGCACAAATTGATTTTGAAGAATTTTGAAGATTGAATTGATTGAAATGTTGATGTGTAGGACGAAGTTGAATTAAGATTCAGCATTGAAATTTGAGCGCAATTTTGAAGAAAGAATGAACATTTGATGAAAAAAGTGCTAAGTGGTCAAACTTATGAAATTGGCTAGCAAAATGATCTTGAATTTTGATTTCGATCCCGAACATGGAATCAGAGCAGGCAAATTAGCTAAGGGTACAATTTTCATAACCATTGGAGCAAGTTGAAAAATTAGGTTTTAGGCTATATATAGGATGAAAGTGTCATTTTCAATTCATTTTAACCCTCCAAGTTTGAAAATTTGAAAAACCCTCTGCGAAGAAAATGGTGGTCCCTACTCATCAGCATCGATTTGAGCACCAGAGACATCACAATCAAGCCCAAAAATATGAGCCAGTGGTAAGTGATCGATTTTAAGCCTCTTTATGTTTCCAATTTTGAATTTTTTTATGCTTTTTTGAAGTTTTTCATGGGTTTTGGGTCGGGTGTTGCAGTTTATCATGTGAGACAGGATCCTATCTCGTACGAGAAACTGGCAAAATTTATTTTGTCATTTGAAGCCATTAGATTTGTCGTATGGGGTCCACCCTTGTGTCGTATGAAAGGTCTATTAAAAGACCATTTTGTCGTGCTAAGTCTGTTAAATTGTTGTTTGAGGCTGTTTTCTCATATGAGAGCCATTCCTGACTCGTACGATATGCTGCTTGACTATGTTTTGTCATTCGAAAGACAATGATCATTTTTGAAAGTGTAAACATGAAATTTTGGTTTTGCATTTGACTTATTTGGATTTGTGTGATGTTTAACTTCTCTTGTAGGTTCATTTGGAATGTTGTAGGTGTGCTTACCTCTTGTGCTCTTTAGATGCGTATATCCTCCCACTATGTCTTTAGTTCATGATTTGTCAGAGGTTGAGCAGGCTCATGTCGATATGTGTGGCTTGACTCACCTGATGAGGTTACTTGATATCTGTGTGAACCACGAGATGCTCACAACATTGGTAGAGTGGTTTCATTCAGAGAAGAATACCTTTCATTTTCCAGTTGGGGAGTTGACTATTACTCCCAAGGATGTGTACAGGATCCTTCGTATCCCTTTTGCTAGGGATAAGGTGGATTATGATACTGCCTTTTTACCTAGACTACAAGCTCTTAGGAACGTATTCAGGGATCCTGATATCTTGACTTGTTCCATGAGTTGGGATATATTGATGAGCAGGTACAATGAAGAGTATCCGCTGGCATGTGTCCTAGCAGGTTTCATTGGTTTCTTTTTGATGTCAGACAGAGGGCAATAGGGTTTCAAAGTAGATGGGGCCGTATGCTGGAGAGGTTGATAGAGACCCCTCAAAGACTTGGCTGGGGCTCTTGTTTATTGGCCCACATGTATCAAGAGATGCATGAGATTGTTTACAGAGATGGGTGGAGCATGGCCGTAGGGCTATACATTTTATAGGTGTGGGCTTGGGAGCACCTTCCCGTTTGTTGGCCGATAGTTGATGATAGCAGAGAGCCAAGGTAGCTGATCATTTACAACTATGCCGGATATATTACGCAACCCCATCTGGGCAAGACAAAATTTTGGAGATGGCAGCTCGATGATCTGATAGCTATCGTGTGGAGACCATACAGGGGGTTGGAGTCATGGGATGACTGGTGAGCGGTTCACAGGGACCTGTTTGTTACATGCCCACTGATTGGGAGGTCGCAGATTGTTGTGGAGCGATTCATCGTTTCATGAGTGATGAGGCAATACGGCCGGCCGCAGGGGATCTCTCAGGAATATATGATGTATGCTCGATATGCTGATGAGGAGAGACAAGGATGGTTACCTAGGCTATCCTATGCTTTAGTAATGCAGGATGCTTCATTATTGGATTGTTGTAGGTGTGCTTACTTCTTGTGCTCTTTAGATGCGTATATCCTCCCACTATGTCTTTAGTTCATGATTTGTCGGAGGTTGAGCAGGCTCATGTCAATATGTGTGGCTTGACTCACCTGATGAGGTTACCTGATATCTGTGTGAACCATGAGATGCTCACAATGTTGGTAGAGTGGTTTCATTCAGAGAAGAATACCTTTCATTTGCCAGTTGGGGAGTTGACTATTACTCCCGAGGATGTGTACAGGATCCTTCGTATCCCTTTTGCTGGGGATAAGGTGGATTATGATACCACCTTTTTACCTAGACTACAAGCTCTTAGGAACGTATTCAGGGATCCCGATATCTTGACTCGTTCCATGAGTTGGGATATATTGATGAGCAGGTACAATGAAGAGTATCCACTGGCATGTGTCCTAGCAGGTTTCAATGGTTTCTTTTTGATGCCAGACAGAGGGCAATAGGGTTTCAGAGTAGATGGGGCCGTATGCTGGAGAGGTTGATAGAGACCCCTCAGAGACTTGGCTAGGGCTCTTGTTTATTGGCCCACATGTATCGGGAGATGCATGAGATTGTTTACAAAGATGGGTGGAGCATGGCCGTAGGGCTGTACATTTTATAGGTGTGGGCTTGGGAGCACCTTCCCGTTTGTTGGCCGATAGTTGATGATAGCAGAGAGCCAAGGTAGCTGATCATTTACAAGTATGCCGGATATATTACGCAACCCCATCTGGGCAAGACAAACTTTTGGAGATGGCAGCTCGATGATCTGATAGCTATCGTGTGGAGACCATACAGCGGGTTGGAGTCATGGGATGACTAGCGAGCGGTTCACAGGGACCTGTTTGTTACACGCCCACTGATTGGAAGGTTGCAAATTGTTGTAGAGCGATTCATCGTTTCATGAGTGATGAGGCAGTACGGCCAGCCGTAGGGGATCTCTCAGGAATATATGATGTATGCTCGATATGCCGATGAGGAGAGACAAGGATGGTCACCTAGGCTATCCTATGCTTTAGTAATGCAGGAGTTGATAGGTTTACACCGCCTGAGGTGGGATTACCTAGATGTTATAGTAGATGCGGGTGTATTGCCCCAGTATAGAGATTATTTTTAGCAGCATCCTTTCCCACAGTTTACAGATCCAGGAGAGCAGGCTCCTCATATTGAGGATGTGGAGGATGATGCCCCCATACCGGCATAGGGACAGGGCCAGAGACAAGGCCAGAGGCAGGGCCAGGCACAGAGAGCTGAGACTCCACGATGAGCTAGTGGTGATCCAGGTGCTAGCAACATCAGGGTGCCAGCTCAGGGTAGGTAGCAAAGGGGTGAGGTGGAGGAGGAGCAAGCAGCTCCTAGATAGGTGTGACAATACTAGGATGAGCAGGGTGGAGCTACAGGTGGAGATGGTGATGGAGATGGTGGCGGAGAGCCTGCAAGAGAGCAAGGAGCTGACATGGGATGGTCGATGAGAGCACGTCTTGTGGAGCTGCAGTCATAGTTGACAGTGACTTAGACTCAGCTAGTAGAGCGAGACAAATAGCAAGTCGAGGTTAGGGCCAAGTGGGATTATTAGATAGAAGCCTTGAGAGCAGAGATAGAGTCTCTATGATAGGAGGTGCTTCTCTAGAGCAGTAGGGCAGCATATTATGTGGCAACATATAGTGTCGCAGTTCTTGTTGCACAGCAGGTGCAACCCTATTCACAGTATATGGCTAGATCAGAGGGAGCACGAGCACCTCGACGGGATCTCAGGCATCAGGCTCCTCCTCCTCCACCAGGCAATGAGGGAGAGGGCGCCAGCTAGATGATTCTTTTTGTAGTTGGGATATTTTTTGTAGACACACCCATTTTTTGTAGCCGATATGATTCTTGCTCCGATGGGAGTTTGTATATGTCATTCGACATCAGTTTGTACTCTTATACTTGACATTATATATATATATACAAGATCTATTTTGACTTCATTGTACTTGTGTCAATCGACTATGAGATGTTTCTATATGCTTTATTCTATATATATGCATTTATTTCAGCATGAATGTATGTAATGCAAATGAATATGGATGTCCATGTTTTTGTTTCTTTTCCTATGCAAATAAATGAATGAAAATGAGTAATGAGTAATGCAATTTTTTTGTTTTTCTATGCAATAAGATCAATGTAAATGAATAATAATGAAATGAATGAATCTATATGAAATGTTATGTATGCAGCTAAACATCTCAAAATAGAAGTACTCGATCGGAGAAATAATGATAAATAGACCACTTAGCATAAGAAATGATGATGCTTTCAGCTCTCATTCAGAAGATAAAGAGATTATTACCATACCGAAATCACTCTAGATTCACAAAAGTGCAAAATGATATGCGAAATGCAATCTAAACCTAGTCACTAGATTTAAAATACTTAAGATTCATCACTGAGCATAACGAACACAACAGGCAGGTTAGAGTTCCTTTCCTTTTCAATGTGCAATTTTAATTATCTTGTCCACAATGACCCTTTTTTCATTCATATCCTTGGACAGATTTCGCAGGGACCTGAATTGCATCATAAAGAAATTCCCTCAAAACAGACAAAGAAATGATATGGACCTCCCTATAGCATACAAATAAGCGGAGTTGAGGTATGTGAGGCGATTTCACCTTAATGTGAAGGCTCTTATCATAGACACCCAGCTAATTTATATGTTTCCAGATCATCGAGATCATTCCTACAAGCAAAAAACAAAGAAAATATTATGCCCCCAATCCTTGCTCCTCTTAGTCACAATAGACTTCCTTGAGTTACTCAGAGGGACAATAATCAAAAATCAATATAAAAGACAACATACAAAGAAAATTTTCATTCATAGCTCAAACTGTTTAGTGATTTTTTTCCATTCTGTTATTTTGCTTGTGAACTCAATGATGAACTCTTTGATAGTTAGGAGACAGGTAACTGACTTGGAGTGGACGACCAGGTTTCACTGACGGAAGAATGACTTGGTTGACACTGCTTAGGATATGTAATATGCTCTATCGAGTAACCTAAGACTAGGACATTGATTAGTTTCAATTCATGAGGGTTCCAATGAACCAGGATGTCACAAAAGTGACTGAAAATATGTACAAGCAAAAGCAAAAGATGCTTGAAAGCGAGAAATGCCAACATTGCGTTGATAGATGGAGCGCTTGAGTACAAGAGGCGCCTATTTGCCAGGTTTTCACCTGCTTGGCAGTGATTCATTTTATTTTTTACCAAGGTGCCTGTTTACCAGGTTTTCACCAAGGCAATTTTTCTCTTTTTATTGTTTTTTCTTTCTTTTCTCTTTTTTTCTTTTTTTTTTAATTTTTTTCAGGACTTTTTCCATTTTATTTTATTTTTATTTTTTTAACTTTTTCCAACTGTACAAGTTTGCTGGAGCAGAGAATGCTAAGTGAAGAATTTCTTCAAGTGGATGGTGTTAATCGGTTCACAGAGCTATTCTCCTTCCGAGTTTGAGAGTTGATAGGCACCAGAGCCGAATACTACAGTAACATTGTAAGGACCCAGCCAGTTGGGTTCAAACTTCCCTTTATTATCGCGAAATTGTTGATTTTTTGGATTCTCTCTCAGAACTAGGTCACCAACTTGAAATTCTCTTTGTTGAACTTTCTTGTTATACCCTCTGGACATTCTCTTCTAATACACTCTGAGATGATCAAATGCCACTTGTCAACGCTCATCCAGCAATTCAAGTTCTTGCAATCTGGATATTCTATGATCTTCATCAGTAACAAGACCTTGCAAAGAAACTTTGAGAGATGGTATTTCTACTTCAATAGGTAATACTGCTTCGGACCCATACACCAAAGAAAAAGTGTAGCCCCAGTAGGTGTTCTGATACTTGTTCTGTAAGCCCATAGTGCAGGATTGAGCTGCAGATGTCAATCCTTCCTAGACTTGTTCACTGTTCTATGCAAGATAGTCAGTAGGTTTTTGTTAGATACCTTAGCTTGTCCATTACCTTGAGGGTAATATACTGATGACTAGTGTTGCTTTATTTTGAATTTCTCACAAATCTCATCCAAATCTTTATTCTTGAATTTTCCTCCATTATCAGTCATGATGGACAAAGGTATCCCATACCTGCAAATTATATAGTTTAGGATGAACAAGACAACTTGTTTACCAGTTGCTTTGATGAGCAAAACTGCCTCTACCCACTTGGTGAAATACTCAGTGGCAATTATGATGAATTTATGTTTGTTGGATGAAGCCAGATATATCTGATCAATGAGATCAAAGGCCCATTGCTGAAAAGGCCAGTGTGTTATAAATGGTATGAGGTCCCTTATCGGGGCATGTATGAGATTTCCATGAAGCTGACATTTCTCACAAGTCTTAGCAAATTTAATGGTGCCTTTTTCCATATCTGGCCAGTAGTAGCCAGCCTATAATAGTTTCTGAGTTAAAGTAAAACCATTCGAATGAGATCCACAAATACCTTCATGAATTTCTGATAATGCATGTTTAGATTCTTTAGTTTCTAGACATCTAAGCAATGTACCGTCCAAACCTCGTCTAAATAAATCATTATCTATGATAACATACCACGAACCATTTCGAGCTAGGTTTCTTTTCTCATTACGAGTAAGGTTTTCAGGGATAATTTGATCCCATAGATAGGAATAGATGTGGCTGTATTGGGATGAGTCATGTCCAATAATAGAACATACTATTTGGGTCTCAGGAGAATCATAAGCGGGGTAATATAACTCTTCCATCAGGAAATCAAAGCAAAAACTGGACTCCTATAGCTCAGGTATAGATGCCAAGGTAGCCATAGTATCTGCTGCTCTGTTCACTTATCTAGGAATCCGTTGGAATGATACAAAAGCAAAGTACTTCTTGAGATTGTCCACCATCCTCTTGTAAGGCATCAATTTCTCATCTCGAGTTTGATATGTATCGTTGATCTGATTGATGACCAGCTGAGAATCTCCATAGATATGTAATTTAGCAACCTTCCATTCAATGGCTAGTTTTATTCAATTCACCAAAGCTTCATATTCTGCAATATTGTTTGTGCAGGGAAACAAAATCTTGTAAGACTTTTGGATTGAATACTTTTGAGGAGTAATGAATAGTATGTCAGCACTAGAACCATTTTTAGTAAAGGAACCATCAAAGAACATCTTCTAGGGTTGTTGAGTAAGATGCATTATTGATTCATCTGGGAACTCGATATCTAGTGGTTGAGTATCCTCAAGTGGAGCTTCAGCAAGTTGATCAGTAATTACTTGTCCTTTTATGGCTTTTCATTCCACATATTCAATGTCAAACTCTATAAGGATCATTACCCACTTTACTAATCTTCTGGTGAGTGTTGCTTTGTTAAGAAGATACTTGAGTGGATCAATTTTGGCCACCAACTTGACTGAATGTGCTAGCATATAGTGCCTCAGTTTCTGTGATGCAAAGACTAATGCCAAGCATGCTTTTTCTATTATACTGTAGCTCATTTCATAAGATACCAATGTCCTACTGATGTAATAAATAGCTCTTTCCTTTTTGTTGTCATCTTGTTGTGCCGAAAGTGCCCCCAATGATGAATCAGTTGTTGATATAAGATTAGTGGCTTACCCTGAATAGGTGGCATCAATATTGGTGGATTAGACATGTACTATTTTATCTACTGAAGATGTTGTTCACATTGTTGATCCCAATTATATATTATTCCTTTTCTCAATACTTTTGTAAAAGGTTGAGCTTTGTCTGCTAGCTGAGAAATGAATCTTCTAATGGATTGGAGACGTCCCTGTAGACTTGTCATTTGACTGATATTCTTTGGAGGCAGCATTTCCATTATAGCTTGGACCTTCTCAGGATCAACCTCGATTCCCTTCTTTGAAATAATGTAGCCAAGTAGTTTACCAGATGTCACTCCGAATGCACACTTCTTTGGATTTAATTGGAGCTTAAACTTTTCCATTCTATCAAGTATAGGACCTAACTCTTGAATATGCATTGATCTTTTCATAGTCTTCACTAAGGTGTCATCAACATAATCTTCCATATTCTTATGCATCATGTCATGAAAGATAGTTGTAACTGCTCTTTGATAGGTCACCCCTACGTTCTTTAACCCAAATGGCATAACGTTCCAGCAAAAGGTTCCCCATGCACAGGTGAAAGCTGTCTTTTCTTGATCTCCAGGAGTGATTTTAATCTCATTGTAGCTGGAAAATCTGTCCATTATTGAGTACATCTCATACCCAGCCATCATGTCGACTATCATATCAATATTTGGCAATGGAAAGTCATCTTTTGGATATGCTTTGTTGAGTTCTCTAAAATATGTACAAACTCTGATAGATTTATCTACCTTCGACACAGGCACTATGTTTGAAATCCATTCGGCATAATCTATTGCTCTGATGAGCAGTTTCTCTAGTTCAGCTTTGACCAATAGTGCTACATGTGGGTGCATCTTACGGAGTTTTTGTTTAACTAGTTTTACTCTTGGTGTGATTGAGAGATGGTGCATAATGAGATCGGGATCCAAGCCTGGCATATCAGAGTACATCCATGAAAAATTATTTTCTTCTCTAAGAATAGCTGAGTGAGCTCCTTCAATTCTTTTGCTGATAGTGATTGAGCTACGTGAATGATTTGTGGTGTCTCTTGATTCCTGATATTCACTGGTTGAGTTGGCTTGATCAATATGGAAGACCGCTCCTGAAAATGACTAGGTAGTATACCAAGTATCTCACCTCCAGGCGCCTCAAAGAGGTTTTCACCTTTAGGTACGTCTTTTATTTTCTCTTTTTTAGATTCTGACAGCGCCACAATATGGTTTTCACCATCAAATCTTTTATTTTTATTTTTCTTGTTTTTGTGACTAAGATACTTGATATCCGCTTCAGTCATATTTTCACTCCGTTCACTGGTGGAAGAGTTTATAGGTTCGACTGCATTGAGATAATAGGATAATGTATAGTCATTGGCAAAAGTAGGTATATCCATGGGTTGATTCTGTAAAGTGCAGTCAATCAATTCGGGATGTA
This sequence comes from Cryptomeria japonica, assembly GCF_030272615.1. Taxonomy (NCBI): domain Eukaryota; kingdom Viridiplantae; phylum Streptophyta; class Pinopsida; order Cupressales; family Cupressaceae; genus Cryptomeria; species Cryptomeria japonica. The sequence continues at coordinate 422,723,650 of NC_081412.1, forward strand.
CTAAGGAAAAATTTTGGATAGGTTCAATAGCATTCACAGTATTGTTATCATAGCTGCGGATCACAAAGTTGATTTCCAAAATGATACCGTGCGTAAGTGTCTTGAGACCAGGAAGAGTCAGATCATGATTATTAAAGTTCATGTTAATATTTAATCGATCTAATCTAATAGACATACTTGTAATGTTGTTTACTATGCCGAACTGGACATCATATCATGGTTTAACAACAATAAGACTAGTAGGCAACTTTTCATTATTTGTATCAGATGATTCAGAATTTGAGGCTGAGTGGGTATCATCATGAACAGGACTATCATCAGAGTCATCAGAGTCATCGGATGAAGTTTCAAGTCTCTTTCAGGCGATTTAGTAAGCATATGTATGGTATCAATACTAACATCTTTAATGCTACAAGTTCCTTCATGTTGTGGTTCATTTGTCATTTGTATCTGACACACCTGTTGACATGATCTCATTGTTTCTATGAATTTTTGTCATCTACTCCATTCAGCTTCTTCTGGACTGATAATTGGCTCTTGCTCTGTAGCCTCCAACTCTTCTTGTGTAGTGCTATACCTGATTTGTTCTATTTTAGGATAGATGAGAAGCTTTCTGGTATTCTTCCTTCTTTTAGTCCTTGTTCATAATTTGCTTGTCTCCTTTGTCTAATTTCTTGTATTTCCTTCTCTAGTTTTATGTGCATCAGCTCTTGAGTATCATCTATGACACCACTAGATTCTTCTGGAGTTTCTGTAGTGGATGTGTCTGAAAGATAGTCATGACCCCATTCATACTCGTTTGAATCAGGCTCCGAATCATCTACTTGTTGCTTGCCAGTATATGTGACTGGAACTTTGAATGGTGCTTGAGCACTGACTATTTCTTCTTTCTTGACTGTCGATTCCTCTTTCTCTTTTCTACACTCTACTTTTGTTTGTTTAGAGTCTGCTTCATGTAATTTTAAAGGCGATATCTATTTCAAGCACTTAGACTTAGAAACATGTTTTTGTTCTGATGTCTTTTTTGGATTGTATCCCAGTCCAGCCTTATCATGTGTGGATTTGGTTTGTAGCTGAATTGGTTCAGTAATACCTTCTTTTTGTTTGCCCAAAGGACCAGTACCTGAGTACCCCATGCACTAAATCATTTTGTAACCATGACCATATTGGTTTGAGGAAATCTCACAATGTCGTACCTCCTCATTTGGACTATTTTCCTTAAAGAGTCAGTTAAGCACAACATCCTCTTCAATTTCATCTACCAAGGAGGTAGAAGACTATACAAAGAGACCATCATATATAGTATTCGGAGTTGAAGTTTGTGTTCTCATAGACTCTGATGGTTTGCCCAACTGTTTTGGTGATGGAGGGAGAGAAACTAATGAAAGTACCAGTTCTATCTGGTAGCCATCCATGCCGGTATTTGTAATCTTCAATCTCTTTTCTAAGTCTTTCATCAACACTTTTGGATCTTCATTTGGAGAGGCTGCCCTATTATGAGGCACAAAAGTATCTATACATTTTGTCAATGCATTACAGACAACATTTGTATCAGCAGGAATACTGACTTCAGCCCTATTATAAGGAAACTTTAAGCATTGGTGATATGTTGACGGTACTGCCTTCATTTCATGAATCCATGGTCTACCCAGTAAAATATTGTATGACAATGGAATATCGAGAACCTGGAAAAGGACAGATATTTAACACCACACCTCCATCTATCAAAACATGTTTAACTCTATGTTTGTGGATCATGGCCTCAATATGTAACGGATGGTTATGTGGATGATTTGATGAATTGTCATCTTCTTCAGAGAAGGTCAAATAGTGAGGTGAAGTCAGATGACCCACCATAGATTGAAACTGATCAATGTCTAAATATTTTGGAACATTGGTAGTGAGAAATGCTTTGTCTAGGATTTCCTTGTGAGCAGATGAGAGTTGTAGCAATTCAAAAATTGAAATTTGAGCATTTGTCCTTTTTAACTGTTCAACGACGCTGTATCCAGAGGATGATGATGAGGTTAATCTTTTAAATTTGTCCAAGGTTGATTCTTTTTGTTTGTTTCGCAAGGCTGTTGGATTTGACGTTTCTTGAGCCGGGTTGGAAGAACTAGCTCCTTGGAAGGTAACTTTCTTTTGATATTGGGTTAGAGCTCTTGCATATCGTGATTCATTTGGTTTATCTTGAACTATGATCACATTGGAATATTTTGAGTGTGAAGGCTCAATCATCTTGATAATGTTGTCCTGGCTAGCATAAGTATAAATTACCTTGGCACCTCCTTTGGTCTTTGAGGAATCACCTTGTTTGTAAGCAAGCAAAGGGTCTTTAAATGCTTTATGATCAACATTGGTTGGGTGATTTGCAACAACAACTTTACCAACATCTATGAGATCCTGAATCTCATGTTTTAGCTTCATGCAATTGTTTATGTTATGACCCTTATTCTGATGGAAGTCACAATATTCATTTTCTCTCCACCATGTCAGTTTGACATCTGGATCATATGGTCTAGAGTTATCTGGTAGTGTTATCAAGTTGTTTGCCAATAGAGTTTTGAAAGTGGATTCATATGATTCTTCAAGAGGAGTAAAATCACGCTTAGGTTTGGAAAGCCAAGGCTTTTCTTTGAACCATTCCTTTGCTTTCTTTGGTGAATTCTCTACGGCAACCTTGGTAGCTTTAAGTGCTTGTGTACCACTAGCCAAATTGAATATTGTGGATTTTGAGTTGGTTTTAACAGTGTCTACTACTCCATCATTAACAACATTCTTATTGTTATCTTTGCCAAATTTCCAATACTTGTTTTTCTCTTTAGCGCTATATCCTGTTTGTGTTTCTTTCCAAGGTGTGATATCCCCCTTCTTTATGAGCACATCTTCCATTCAAATGGCATTATCTACCATTTTGTTAAATGATGGGTGTACTTTCATTTGTATGCTATATTTCAGTTTGGGGACCAAGTTATTGACAAATATATCCATTTTCTCAGAGTCTGGAATAGGTCGTGGGTACCTAGAGAACACCTTTCTCCAGCATTGGAGAAAAGTAAGAAGAGGTTCCCCTATTTTTTGTTGAGTATTACAAAGATCAATCATAGTTACAGGATGTCGAATGTTGTATGAGTATTGTAAAAATAGTTGGATTAGTTCTTCTTATGTTTTTATTCCTTTGAGTAGACTTGAGAACCATTCCATTGCTTGACCCCCTAAACTCCTCGGGAAGAGATGCATGAGGTATGTTTGATCATGCATGAACTCCATACAAGTAGCACTAAATTCCCTAACATGATCTTGAGGATTTGAGGTACCGTCATATTTGTCAAATTTTGGGATTTCCACTCGTGAAGGAAATGGAGGCATGTGTAGATTCTTGTCAAATGGAAAGGGACATATTGTTTCTAGAGAAAATTGTTTTGGGGATTTGTCCTTATTTTTCAGTTCTGTGACCTCCATCCGCAAAGCTAGTAACTGTTTGTGTACCATAAGTATAGGTGAGTCTTCCTTTTTAGTAAAAAGTGTCTGGAAATCATATCCAAGAGGAAGTTTGGCACTTTTTTGCTAGTTCTGAGAAATAGTCTTCCTTCTCTCAGGTCATGATAGTTTTCATCATTTTTCTAAAGTCTTTGTGCTTTTGATAGTCAAGGATTTCTTTTTCTGGAGGTTTAGTGTTTGCGTCAATCTCACTTGATGATGTGGAGTCATTATGATTTTTGGGAATATTATGGTCATTTTTGTTTCCATCATTGTATTCTGTCTCATGTATAGTGGGAGATTTCGGTTCATCAAAAATTGGTCCTCCTGATGACGACGGCATGTCAGTGAGTGGATCCTTCATGTAGAATGGATTATCTTGATAGGTGAAGGTTTGTCCTTTGCCTTTGGCTTCTTTCTTACGAGAACTCCTGGTTTGAATAGGCATTTTTATGGATTAGTGTGACCCAAAGTTGTTTTGTGATGTAGAGGTCAAGATCAATTTCAGAGCTAGTTGTTCTGTTTAGAGTATTGTTTGGGAGAAACAACTAAGATTTAGTCTGATTTCAGGAATGATCTATTCTATCTAAGATGTTGTCTAAGTTGATTCTAAGCATAGTGTAAGATTCAGTCTAGTTTCAGGAACAATCTATCCTGTATGAGACGTTATCTAAGTGACTAAAATTTGATAGGTAGTTGATTGAACTAGCTGAAAGGTGATCGACCAAATCATGCAACACAAATGGCAGAGGTACACTATCTTGATCTGTTTATGCTCAGGAAGATGATAACCAGTATTATGTTTGTTCTAAGCTGTTTCTAGGCAAGTTTGACTATTTTGTTCTGACAAAACTAGAGACTCATATGACAGGATTTTCTGGACTGGATGACAATTTAGCAGCTAGAGGATGACAATAGTTTTGATTCGTATGAGTTGATACCTCGTACCATACGACAAATGGGTATGTGCAAGATGACAAAAGATTTAGAGCAGTTCTGTTTCATACGATACAGGATACAGAGCCAGATGACAGAATAAAATGACTCATACGACACAAGATTAGGTCTAGGATGACAAACCAGAAGACTTGTACAACACAAGATGTGATATAGGATGATGAATTATTAGACTCATACGATTGTTCATAGGATAGAGCCTAGAAATTTTCAGTTTTTTTTATTATTGAGTATGATAACTGAGTATGACCAATTCTGAGATGGACTGATTTTTGACCAAGATAGACTAGTTTCTGACTTGGACAGATTTTTGACTTAAAATGGACTAGTTTCTAACACGGACATAGTTTCGACTCAAGATGGACTGGTTTCTGACATGGAGAGAGTTTCGACTCAGGATAGACTAGTTTCTGACACAGATGAAGTTTCAACTCAAGATCGACTAGTTTCTAACACGGACAGAGTTTTGACTCAGGATGGACTAGTTTCTGACATGGATAGAGTTTCGACTTAGGATGGACTAGTTTCTAACACGGACAGAGTTTTGACTTAGGATAGACTAGTTTCTGACATAGATAGAGTTTCGACTCACTGAGTTGTTTTTGGTCTTCACTAATTTTTGGTATTTCAGTTTTTGTTTCAGGGATGAAAAACACAAAGAACAAGTAGTATGTATAGTGACTCCAATCACAGCATGCAAACCCTAAGGAATTTGGTGAGGAAAGAAAACCTTTGCTTGTAGACTCGGGTACAGACCCAATAGCTAATTAGAATATGGCCGCTGAGTCTCACACAATGGATTCTCAACCGTATTATCCAACTCCAAATGCTAATGGGGGCACAAAATGACAAGTATCTTGGGAGAGTTACTATCTCTCTTGCACAAAGATTATCTCCCTTTCGGAGATGAACCGGGTAGCTTCTAATTTTAAATTGGATTTAGTTAGGGATCCGTTTAGTGCGTCAAGGTATAAACTCAATTAAGAGGTCTCCCAGCCTTGAAAACCAAGGTTTAATATACCCGAAGGTACGAAGGAGAGCTATTCTCGAGCACTGCCATTAACTTGATTTTCATCAAATCACGTTTATTTAATAGTGGGTTGGAGTACTTGGCATCTAGTCGTTCCCACTTAGGTCATTCCCCTCACATTGGCTATAACGACTTTAAGAGTTTTTCAACCCCTCAGGAGGGCAGGCTTGCTAAAGATGTACAAATCTCAAACAAAGAAAAAGCTTCAAGGCTCTGGATTTCTGATTGTCTAGAAAAAGACAAGAGCATACTCTCCTACCTCTCAGAATCTTCTAAAAGCATGAAAGACAAATTTGTTCTTTAACCAGATAGCAAGTTAGGTTCCTAAAAAATGAATTTAAAGAATACACAATGTTTAGTCAATTCTCCTTAGGCAACCTACAAAGACAACAAATCAGTAGTCATATTGTCTTTGTGCAACAAGCATATTCTTCGACAAGCATTCTGCAAAAATTGATTAGGCTGTGAAAAATTCTGAGATAGACAGATAAATAGTCAAGGTCAGTTGTCAGAATAATCGATTAGAAAATTATGAAATTTGCCTTTTTTACCAGAAAATACAGAATCGTACGACAAGCACTTGACTCGTACGAGACAGGATGCAGTATCGTACGAAAGAAGATTGTTGATGATGTCTGCTCATACGATAGAGGATCTGCTTGTACAACAGAGGATTTCTTCTTGTATGATAGAGGATCTGCTTGTATGACAGAGGATTTCTACTCGTACGACAAAGGATCTACTCGTACAACAGAGGATCTACTCATACGATAGGATATTTGCAATTCGTGTGACACCTGCAGTTTGTCATTTCAGCCTATAAAAATTGTCGAATGAGATGTACGGATGAAAAAATACCAAAAAGTCTAAAATTTGGAAAATAACAAAAAAAAAGTGGTCAGTCTTGGAGGCCAAAAAAATGTAATTTTCGAGCCCCACGGTGGGTGCCAGAGATGGCATGGTGGAAAAGTGGTTTGTAGTTGTAAGCACAACACTTCAATTAAATCATTATATGCATGGTTAGTAATCAATAATCAATAAATAATAAAACATAGCAAAGCGACTAATTGCCTTCTAAGAGATGCGAGTATAAGATTGCTCTCAGATTTTTATAAGCAATACCAGTGACTAGACTACACCAAAATGAAGGATTTAATCTATATGATATTAAGCTATATGGATGCAAGATGGATGAATAATTCAAGCAATAAATCAATTCAAGCAATAATGGATGCAAGCAATAATGAATGTAAAATGGATGCAAATAATCTAAAAAGCACAATAAGCTTCAATGACTCCAAAGTGAAATTAGCGTGATAATAATCTCCAAGTGCATTCTCAAAAAATCTCTAGGGTGAATTGGAATGAGAGCTAAAGACTAAATTTATAGAGAACTGCAAGACAAAAAGCTCAATTTAGGATTAATTGAAAATAATTGATAAATCAGATTGAGTTAACCTTGAGATAGATTTCAATTATAGTTTAATTGAAATGCATTCAAATTAGAAGTCCAAGTTGCATTGGAAAATAATAATAAATTAATTCCATGCATATATGATGAAAATAGATAATTCTTTAATTTATTCAAGAAAAAGGTCTTTTCAATGCAACTGAACTTCTTTTTCTAAAAAGCTTTGAGTTCCAAATTTAGAGAATAATTCAATAATTCAATTAAATTGCTTTTCTGATTTCAAGTTCTAATTTTAGAAAAAGAAATAATATCTCAAGTTTGATTTCTCTCTCAATTCAATTCTTTTTTTTTTTAATTTCAATTCAACTCTTTGTAATAAATTAATTCGTCTTTTGTAATAAATTAATCCTTTTTGCATAATTGAATGGCAAATTTATTAACTAATTAAATATGCAAGGATATTTAATAAATTAAAATGGGATAATTGATCAAAATGATATTATTGGAAATGATTCAATTAATTAAATAAATATTTAATTAATATTGAGTAGTTGATTTGCCATGTGATTTTTGATGATTAAAGAATTAATAATGTGCTCAAGATTGATTTAATTGCCTTTGGTTAGGACCTTGGTGATGTTATCGAGATTAGGGGCCCATGGTTTAGATACCAATTTTAGGGTATTACAATACTTACCTGTTCAGATACAGGAACTTTGAAGCCATTTAATACATGCTTCATCCAAATTGTCTGGGTGCAGTTCATAAATGCTGCAACATACTTCACTTCTGCTGTAGACTGAGAGATACAACTCTGCTTCTTACTCATCCATGAGACTAGTCTACTACCAAGAAAGAATGCACCACCGGTTGTGCTCTTCCGGTCATCCACATTACCATCCCAATTAGCATCTATAAACACTTTCAGGTTGAAATCATTATTGTATGGATAGCATAATCCATAGTCAATAGTTCCCTTCAGATATCTAAGAATCCGCTTGACTACTACCAAGTGGGATTCTCTTGGGCTTTTCTGGAATCATGCAGTAAGGCCCACTACATGTGTAATGTTCGGTCTGCTATGTACTACATAGTGCAATTTACCAATCATTGATCGGTATTCCTTCTCATTTACCAATGTTGAGTCATCCTCCTTTGATAGTTTACAACCGATCACCATCAGTGTACCAACCGGTTTGTTGTCTTCCATGCCAAAGGTCTTCAAGACCTCTTTGACATACTTGGATTGAGTGATAAAGATTCCATCTTTCATTTGTTGAATTTGTAGTCCAATGAAGAACTTAATCTCCCCTATAAGTGACATCTCAAATTCCTTTTTCATCTCATTTGCAAAATCATGACTCATCTTGTCATCTCCTCCAAAAATTATGTCATAAACAAATACTTCACAAAACAGAATCTGATCTCCTTCTAACTTTAGATAGATATTGATATCTTCACTAGTTCTCTCAAATCCAATCTTCACAAGATGGGAGTGCAAGCATTCATACCATGATCTAGGTGCCTGTTTTAGTCTTCTGATAGGGCAAACCCATCTGGTTGCTCTATATACACCTCCTCTTCTAGTATTCCATTTAGGAATGCAGATTTTACATCCATTTGATATACTTTGAATCCCTTGAAGGCTGCATATACAAGAAGCATACGAACTCCTTCCATTCTGGCTACTGGAGCAAAGGTTTCTCCATAGTCTTCTCCTTATTCTTGAGCATATCCTTTGCACACTAGTTTGGCTTTGTTTCTAACCACTGAGCCATCTTCATTCAGTTTATTTCTGAAAACCCATTTGGTACCAATGACATTTTTATGCTCAGTTCTAGGTACCAAAGACCATGTACCATTCTTTTCTATTTGTTCAAGTTCCTCTTCCATTGCCTTGATCCAGTCTTCATCTGTATGTGCCTCTTTAAATGTTTTAGGCTCAAATTCAAAGATCATGCAAGAATTTTCTCTAACCTTTCTTCTTGTAAGAATTCCTGCATCCTTATCTCTTATGATCTGCTTTGGATCATGATTCAACTTTACATACCTAGGAATGATCTTAGTTGTTTCCTCTTTCTTTTCTTCTTCATCCTCATCTTCATCAGCATCAGCATCTACCGGTGTAGGAGAACTGTTACTAGTGCTAGGCTGTTTTGTAATCAGTTCCCAGAAGGTTACTACCGGTTCCTCTTCTACTTTCTCACTATTGGTTTCCTTAGGTTTCTCAGAGGTTTCATCAACTCTAACATTGATGCTTTCAATAATTCTCTAAGTCCTATTGTTGAAACATTTGAGAGCTTTGCTCTTTGTGGAATACCCTAGGAATATTCCCTCATCACATTTTGCATCAAAATTGCTCTGATGTTCACTCCTCTTGATATAACATTTGCTACCAAACACTCTAAAGTAGCTTACCACTAGTGTTTTACTGGTCCAATACTCATAAGGAGTTTTATCCTTACCTTTCTTGATGAGTACCCAGTTCATTGTGTAGACTACAGTGCTCACCGCTTCTCTCCAAAAGGTGCGAGCAACTTTTCCTTGGATCAACATTGTTCTGGCTGCTTCAACTACATTCCGGTTGTTTCTCTCTGCTAGAATATTTTGTTGTGGAGTCCGGGGGGAAGATAGTTGCCTCTTGATGTCATTCTCTTCACAATACTTGTTGAATTCACTGGAAGTGAATTCTCCTCCTTGATTAGTTCTTAGGCACTTAATCCTCTTACCACTTTCTTTTTCAACCAGCGCTCTGAAGGCTTTGAACTTTCCAAAGGCTTCAGACTTGTCCTTCAAGAATGTGACCCACATCATTCTTGAGAAATCATTGGTAAGAATCATAAAATACCTATCTCCCTGCACACTCCTAGTTTTCATAGGACCACACAAATCAGTATGCACAAGATCAAGTAAATTGTCTACAGTGAAAGATTTACCTTTGAAGGTTGAGGAAGACATTTTCCCTAGTTGACACTCTCTGCGTAAAGGATTCTCTGGTTTTCTCAACATAGGCAATCCTCTAACTTCCTTGACCTTACTGGCCTTCACAATATTATCAAAGTTTACATGGTAGAGTCTCCTATGCCATATCCAGCTATCATCAAACTTAGCCATTAGACATGTACTAATATTTGCATTCAACTAAAATAGGTTACCTTTGATCTGCATACCGGTGGCCATCAGTTCACCACTCTTACCTTTTATTTTATACATTCCATCTCTGAATTCCAGAGTGAGTCCATTATCATTCAACTGGGCAACACTCAAAAGGTTGTGTCTGAGACCTTCTACCCAATACACATTAGTAGCATTGCTTTTTCCATTCAGAGAGATGGACCCTCTACCTTTTACCATACATGGTGCATCATTACCAAAATGAACCACACCACCATCATACTCTTCCAGAGATAGAAACTTACTCCGATCACCAGTCATATGGTGAGAACAACCACTGTCAATGATCCACTCATTGGAATTATCAAAACGAGAGACAAGAGCCTTCTTGTCTAACACATCTTCCTTAACTGCAACAAGCACAATGTCTTCACTTTCTTCATCTTCTGATTCCTCATTAGTGACACCTTCATCAACTGCTACAAAATAGTTTCTCCTGTTTCCTCCTTTGAACTTCTTGAACTTCTTCATTTTGTCCTTGTTATCACCATTAGCATAGTTTACAGCAATGTGTCCTATCCGATTGCAAGAAAATCATTTCAAAGGGAGTTTACCTCTATATTTACCAGTTCCCTTAGGAATTCTCTTGGCAAGAAGAGCTTCAAATTCCATCAAGATCTCCTCATCATCCATTTCTCTACTTTGTCTTGGTTCATCACTAGTACTAGCTTCTTTGCCCTTTCTAGATGGTGCAACAGATGCTCTAAAGGCTGATTTAGTCTTCTGGATACTGCCATCATAATTATTTATCTCATAAGCTATCAACTTAGCAATGATGGAGTCTACAAATACCTTTGTCTTGTCTATAGACCTCAACTCTTGAATAGTAGCAACCCTTATTGCATAGACCGATAATAAGGATCTCAAGACTTTGCTAACAACAATGGAATCATCTATTATACCACCTACACTCTTGATGTCTCCAATAACAGTTTTCATTCTTATTCCATATTGTTGAATGGTTTCTCCTTCAACCATCCCCATGTCTTCAAACTTTCCCCTAAGGCTCTCTTCCTTAGCTTGTTTCACATGCTCATCACCACCATAGATATTCTCAAGAGCATCCCATACTTCTTTGGGATTGTCTTTATCCTAAACATCAATAAACTAAATGTCAGATAGACTACTAATTAGGGATTCCATGACTTGCCCATTCTCCTGAATCTCTCTCTTTTGATCATCGGTGAGAGTACCGGTAAAGATAACATAAGCATTCTCAACATAGCTCCAGTATTCAGCACCTATGCTTCTGATGTATATATTCATTACGTCCTTCCATATTTTAAAGTTATCTCTATTGAACTTTGGACCTTCCCTCTTCATCATTAGAGTAGGATCTTTTCCTCAAGCCATTAAGCTTACAACACAGAGGACCTGGAGGACGCTCTGATACCAATTGATGAATAAATGATGAACAGTTAGTACCGAACCGGTACTGAGAGGGGGGGCGTGAATCAGTGCAGGCAAAAACACTTTCCCTAAACCGGTTTGACTGCACACACTGAACTTTGACTGACAAGCAATAACATTGGTCTAAATCAGATTACTACCAGTAAAACACAGTGAGAATGTGAAAGACATAAACCGGTAATCCTTAGCTTTCCATACAATCTAATACCTCATTTCCACTTCACCCTTATGCATAAACAAGTAATCTATCATAAAAAATATAATGACTTCTAGTTCAACATATTTTACTAGTTTGACATAAAACACTAAACCATCACATGAAAGGCATCACACATGACACACTGATTTTTCATGTGGAAACCCAACTGGGAAAAACCACGGTGGGGATGAATACCCACAAGCTGCTCTTGAACTCTTTTGAAGTCCGCTCTATTAGGAGTCTAGTCTGGTTAGAGACTTTTACAATAGGTTCTGCTAGGAACCGATCCTGCTAGGGTTAAGGGATGGCTAAATACCCGATTAAAAGCTAGAACTATTGGCATTATGTGAACCAGCATGAGCCTTATGTAAACTGGTATGAAGACATAATGATATTTATGCTATCATTGATGTCAATATGAGACATAGTGTGAACTGGTATATGCCAAAGTGAAGCAGTACATTTGTTCAAAGTGAACCGACATGTAGTCATGGGAACCGACACATGGAAGCACTGTATGACTACCGGTTGGTAAGGCAGCTTCCACTTTGGGGTTTCTGGTTGGAGTATCTCAAGTCTATGTGACTCAATCAGTGATCTTTGTGTGATGAGTTAGCAATATGATGGAGGACAGATCCTGTTGCCACGTAAGCTCTGTGCACGTGAAGGATCTTGCATGAAGAAGACTATTCCTATCTACCTCGGGAATGTGCGAAGTCTGTCAAATGGTGATAACGCATGATGGGTTATTAGCCACCATGAAAATGGTGGATAATAGATGATGGAGAATGTCTTGAGATCAACTCAAGACTAGTGCATTTAATGCAGTATGTTTCAACGGTCAGGATCGAACCATTTGAATTGCTCAACCTAACAAGTTTAGGGTTTAAGGTTTTTGCTACCAACCTGTATGTTCCCTATAAGGTCGATGTTAGGTTTCTGTCTAAAGTTGTTGGCAAAAGTTGTGAGTGTGTATCCAACGAAAGTGATACAAGATTATTGCCAGACCATAGGAGAGAAGAGATACCTGCAAAGTGAATGTTCAGAAGGAAAAGAAGAGCCTAAGTGGATCTGTATTAGTATTAAGTGTTGTTAACAGATCATTGTAATACCTGTTGATCTCTAACCACTTCAACAGTTGTAAAATCCCCTAACAGGGTAGCCTTAACTAGCTTGATTCAAAATCCCTTAAATTGGGTGGTCTTAACCAGCTTGTTGTAAATCCCTTAACTGGGTAACTCAAAGCTAATGAGTTCTGAGAAGCTAGAGAAGCTTAGGAGATCCTTTCAGCTATTGAGTTCTTAAAATCCTCTAACAAGGTGACCCTATCAGGTTTAACCGTTAACCAGGTATCCCTTAATCGGGTGATCCCTAATAGGATCGGTTCCTACCAGAACCTATTGTAATGTTCTTAAGCGGACAAGGCTCCTAATAGAGCGAACTTCTAAAGAGTTCAAAAATTAGCTTGTGGGTATTCATCCCCACCATGGTTTTTCCCAGTTGGGTTTCCACGTGAAAAACATGTGTCTCATGTGAAATGCTTTTGTCTTGTGATGCTTTGTTTATCTGTTATGCACATGAAGGTTCTATGTTTTATGTCTGTCTATAAAACATATTGAACTCACTATTGTGAAGATTTGACGGTTAAGTCTACTAGTTCATGCATGTGAATATTATGATAATGTGGTATTGAGATAAGAGAAAAGCTTAGTGAGTGACCGGTTCATGACTGACTGAGCTATACTGGATGTTATCGGTTGCACTCTGTTTTACCGGTATGTCTATTTATCAGTCATTGTGAGTGTTTTCTATCAAACTGGTTTTGGACTATATTTGTGTCTGTATTGATTCACCCCCCCTCTCAGTACTGGTTTGGTACTAGTGGTTCATCATTGAGTTATCAATTGGTATCAGAGCACTCCAGGTCCTCTTTATTGTAAGCTTAACCGCTTGAGGAAAAGATCCTTGCCAAATGATGAAGAGGGAAGGTCCAAAGTTCAACAGGGAAAACTTTGGTATATGGAAAGACAGGATGAAGATATTCATCAAAAGCATGGGTGTTCAACACTGGAGTTATGTTGAAAATATATATGTTGTTCCTACTGGTACTCTCATCGATGACCAAAAGAGAGAGATACAAGAAAATGGGCAAGTCATGGAAGCCCTCATTAGTAGTCTATTTGACATTGAGTTTATTGATGTTCAGGATAAGGCAAATCCCAAAGAAGTATGGGATGCTCTTGAAAATATCTATGGTGGTGATGAGCATGTAAAATAGGCTAAGGAAGAGAGCTTGAGAGGAAAGTTTGAAGACATGAGAATGGTTGAAGGAGAGACCATTCAGCAGTATGGAATAAGAATCAAAACAGTTGTTGGACAAATAAAGAGTGCAAGTGGCAAAATAGAAGATTCCACTGTGGTAAGTAAAGTCCTGAGATCCTTATTGTTGGTCTATGCAATAAGGGTTGTTGCTATTTAGGAGCTGAGATCAATAGACAAGTCTAAGGCATCCTTGGACTCCATCATAGCCAAGTTGATAGCCTATGAGCTGAATAGCTTCGATGGTAGTGTTCAAAAGTCAGAATCAACTTTTAAAGCTTTTTCTATACCATCCAGAAAAGGAAAAGAGGCTAGCACTAGTGGGGAACCTAGTCAGAACAAAGAAATGAAGGATGAAGAGTTTCTGATGGAATTTGAAGCTCTTCTAGCCAGGAGATTCCCAAAAGGAAATGGTAAATACAAAGGTAAGCTACCTTTGAAATGTTTCTCCTACAACCGGATAGGACATATTGCTATGAACTGTCCTAATAGTGACAACAAGGACAAACCAGAAAGGTTCAAGAAATTCAAAGGAGGAAACCAAAGAAATTGTTTCGTGGTAGTTGATGAAGGTGTCACAGATGAGGAATCAAAAGATGAAGAGAATGAAGACATTGTGTTTGTTGCTGTAAAGGAAGATGTGACAGACAAGAAGGCTCTTGTCTCCTGGTTTGATGATTTCAATGAGTGGATCATTGACAGTGGCTACTCTCACCATATGACTGGTGACCGGAGCAAGTTTCTATCATTAGAAGAGTATGCTGGTGGTGTGGTTTGCTTTGGCAATGATGCACCATGCATAGTCAAAGGTAGAGGGTCCATCTCCTTGAATGGAAAGAGTAGTGCTGACAATGTGTATTGGGTTGATGGTCTCAAACACAACCTTCTAAGTGTTGCCCAATTAAATGATAGTGGACTCACTCTGCAATTCAAGAATGGAGTTTGCAGAATCAAAGGTAAAGATGGTAAATTGGTAGCCACTAGCATGTAGACTAAAGGTAACCTATTTCATCTAAATGCTAATATAAGTACATGTCTTATGGCTAAGCTTGATGATAGCTGGATATGGCATAGGAGATTCTGCCATGTGAACTTTGACAACATTGTGAAGGCTAGTAAGATCAAGGCAATTAGAGGGTTGCCGGTGCTGAGCAAACCAGATAATACCTTGTGTAGAGAATGTCAATTGGGAAAAATGTCTTCCTCAACTTTTAAAGGTAAATCTTTCACTGCTGACAACTTGCTTGATCTTGTGCATACTGATTTATGTGGTCCTATGAAAACTAGAAGTGTGTAGGGTGATAGGTACTTCATGATTCTCACTGATGACTGCTCAAGAATGATGTGGGTCACATTCTTGAAAGACAAGTCTGAAGCTTTTGGGAAATTCAAAGCTTTCAGAGCATTAGTGGAAAAGGAAAGCGGTAAAAGGATCAAGTGTCTCAGAACTGATCAAGGAGGGGAATTCACTTCCAGTGAATTCAACAAGTACTGTGAAGAATTTGGCATCAAGAGATAGTTGTCTACCCCCCAGACTCCACAACAGAATGGCCTAGCAGAGAGGAATAACTGGACTGTGGTTGAAGCAGCTAGAACTATGTTGATCCAAGGAAAGGTTTCTCACACCTTTTGGAGAGAAGCGGTGAGCACTGCAGTTTACACTATGAACTGGTTACTCATCAAAAAGGGTAAGGACAAAACTCCTTATGAGTAATGGACTGGTAAGATCCCTATGGTAAACTATTTTAAGGTCTTTGGTAGCAAATGCTACATCAAGAGGAGTGAACATCAGGGCAAATTTGAAGCTAAATGTGATGAAGGAATATTTCTAGGATATTCCACAAAGAGTAAAGCTTTCAAGTGCTACAACAATAGGACTTAGAGAATTATGGAAAGCATCAATGTAAGAGTTGATGAATCCTCTGAGAAGACTGAGAAAACCGACAGTGAGCAAGTTGTAATTGAACCAATTGCAACCTTCTGGGAACCGGTTGTCAGTCAACCGAGCACCAGTAACAGTGTTCCTAAACCAGTGAATGTTGATACTGATGAAGATAAGGATGAAGAAGAAAAGCAAGAAGAACCAATTAAGACCATTCCTTGGTATGTCAAGTTGAATCATGATCCCAAGTAGATCATAGGTGATAAGGATGCTGGAATCCTTACCAAAAGAAAGATCAGAGAAAACTTATGTATGATCCCTAAATTTGAGCCTAAATCATTCAAAGAGGCTCATAATGATGAAGACTGGATCAAGGCAATGGGAGAAGAACTTGACCAGATAGAGAACATGGTCCTTGGTACCCAGGCCAAAGCATAAAAATGTCATTGGCACTAAATGGGTGTTCAGAAATAAGTTGAATGAGGATGGCACAGTGATTAGGAATAAAGCCAGACTGGTATGCAAAGGATATGCTCAAGAAGAAGGTGAAGACTATGGGGAAACCTTTGCTCCTGTAGCCAAATTGGAAGGAGTTCGTATGCTTCTTGCATATGCAGCTTTTAAGAGATTCAAGGTATATCAAATGGATGTAAAATCTGCATTCCTAAATGGTGTACTTGAAGAGGAGGTATATATTGAGCAACCAGATGGGTTTACCCTATCTAAAGACAGTGACATGGTATGTAGGCTACACAAAGCATTATATGGTCTAAAGCAAGCACCTAGGGTATGGTATGAGCACCTACATTCCCATCTTGTGAAGATTGGATTTGAGAGAACAAGTGAAGATAGCAATATGTACTTGAAGTCTGAAGAAGATCAGATCTTGATCTATGAAGTTTTTGTTGATGACATCATCCTTGGTGGAGATAACAAGATGAGTCATGAGTTTGCTGATGAGATGAAGAAAGAGTTTGAAATGTCACTCATAGGGGAGATTAAGTTCTTCATTGGATTGTAGATCCAATAGATGAAAGATGGAATCTTCATCACTCAGTCCAAATATGTCAAAGAGGTGTTGAAGACTTTTGGCATGGAAGATAGCAAACCAGTTGGTACACCGATGGTGACCGGTTGCAAATTGACAAAGGAGGAGGATTCCACACTAGTTGATGAGAAGGAATACCGATCAATGATTGGTAAGTTGCATTATATAGTGCATAGTAGACTAGACATTGCACATGGAGTTGGCATCACTACAAGGTTCCAGAAGAGTCCAAGAGAATCTCACTTGAGTGTAGTCAAGCAGATTCTTAGGTATCTAAAGGGAACAATTGACTATGGATTGTGGTACCCATACAACAATAATTTCAATCTAAAAGTATTCATAGATTCTGATTGGGCCGGTAATGTGGATGACTGGAAGAGAACAACTAGTGGTGCATTCTTTCTTGGTGGTAGATTGGTCTCATGGATGAGTAAAAAGCAGAGTTGCATCTCTCAGTCTATAGCGGAAGTGGAGCATGTTGCAACTTTCATGAACTGCACTCAGACAATCTGGACGAAGCATGTACTAGAAGGCTTCAAGATCCCTGCATTTGAACCAATAAGTATATTCTGTGATAACACAAGTGCTATCAATATATCAAAGAATCTGGTTTTACATTCTAGAACCAAGCATTTTGAGCTTAAGTATCATTTCTTGAGGGAAAAGGTTTAGAATAAAGAGATTGCCTTGGAGCATGTGTCCAGTAAGGAGCAGTTAGCAGACATATTCACCAAGCCTCTCCCAAAGACAACATTTGTGCATTTGAGAGGTGAATTAGGGGTATTGCCCCTTCAGGAGGTGAACTAAAAGTGGTTGTTCCACATCAGTCAGGTACTGGATAAACAAATCTTTGATTGATTGGTGTGTTTAAGGATGCTACTCCTCAGGGGGAGCAGCATGAGGAAGTAGTGATGATTGTACCTCCACTTTGGCATTGTTGTCAAAGGGGGAGAAGAAGTGAACTGAAACGATATCTGTAGCAAATGGGGAGAAGATGTGAAGTAGAGAAGATATCTTTTGTATATTGCCATCAATGCCAAAGGGGGAGATTGTTGGCATTATGTGAATCGGCATGAGCCTTATGTAAACTGGTATGAAGACATAATGATATTGTATGTTGTCATTGATGTCAATATGAGACATAGTGTGAACCGGTATATGCCAAAGTGAAGTGACACATTTGTTCAAACTGAACCGGCATGTAGTCATGGGAACCGGCACATGGAAGCACTATATGACTACCGATTGGTAAGGCAGCTTCCACTTCGGGGTTTCAGGTTGGAGTATCTCAAGTCTGTGTGACTCAATCGGTGATCTTTGTGTGATGAGTTAGCAGTATGATGGAGGACAGATATGTTGCCACATAAGCTCTATGCACGTGAAGGATCTTGCATGAAGAAGACTATTCCTATCTACCTTGGGAATGTGTGAAGTCTATCAAATGGTGATAATGCGTGATGGGTTATCAGCCGCCATGAAAATGGTGGATAATGGACGATGGAGAAAGTCTTGAGATCAACTCAAGACTGGTACATTTAATGCAGTATGTTTCAACGGTTAGGATCGAACTATTTGAATTGCTCAACCTAACAAGTTTAGGGTTTAAGGTTTTTGCTACCAACCTATATGTTCCCTATAAGGTCGATGTTAGGTTTCTATTTGAAGTTGTTGGCAAAAGTTGTGAGTGTGTGTCCAACGAAAGTGATACAAGATTCTTGCCAGACCATAGGAGAGAAGAGATACCTGCAAAGTGAATGTGCAGAAGGAAAAGAGGAGCCTAAGTGGATCTGTATTAGTATTAAGTGTTGGTAATAGATCATTGTAATACCTGTTGATCTCTAACCACTTCAATAGTTGTAAAATCCCCTAATAGGGTAGCCTTAACTGGCTTGATTCAAAATCCCTTAAATCGGGTGGTCTTAACTGGCTTGCTATAAATCCCTTAACTGGGTAACTCAAAGCTAATGAGTTCTGAGAAGATAGAGAAGCTTAGGAGATCCTTTCAACTATTGAGTTCTTAAAATCCTCTAACAAGGTGACCCTACCAGGTTTAACTGTTAACCAGGTATCCCTTAATCGGGTGATCCCTAACAGGATCGGTTCCTACTAGAACCTATTGTAATGTTCTTAACCGGACAAGGCTCCTAACAGAGCGGACTTCTAAAGAGTTTAGAAAGCAGCTTGTGGGTATTCATCCCCACTATGGTTTTTCCCAGTTGGGTTTCCATGTGAAAAATATGTGTGTCATGTGAAATGCTTTTGTCTTGTGATGCTTTATTTATCTGTTATGCACATGAAGGTTCTATGTTTTATGCTTGTCTATAAAAAATATTGAGCTCAATATTGTGAAGATTTGATGGTTAAGTCTACTAGTTCATGCATGTGAATATTATGATAATTTGGTATTGAGCTAAGAGAAAAGCTTAGTGAGTGACCGTTTCATGACTGACTAAGCTATACTAGATGTTACCAGTTGCACTTTGTTTTACCGGTATCTCTATTTATCAGTCATTGTGAGTGTCTGCTATCAAATCAGTTTTGGACTGTATTTGTGTTTGTACTGATTCACCCCCCCCTCTTAGTACCGGTTTGGTACTAATGGTTCATCATTGAGTTATCAAGAACCCTGTTAAAGGATACCTCATAAGAGGATTTGAAGAGCTCATTGAATTAAGTTACCTTGTTAAAGGATTTACACAAAAATCCTGTTAAAGCTACTCGGTTAAGGGATTTTCCAACTGCTGAAATGGTTAGAAGTCAATAGGTAATACACTAATCTAATAACAAGACTCAATGCCAAGGAAGATCCACTTTAGCTCCTTTTCTTTTGCAATCACACTCTACAGGTATCAACACACTTCTCTGGTCTGGCAAGAATCAAGTATCACTCATTGGGATACACATATAACATTTGCCAACAACTTCAAAATGAAAAAAATCATCGACCTTATAGGAAAAAAATAGGTTGGTAGCATAAACCCTAAACCCTAAACATTTAAGTTTTACAATCCAGTCAGTTCAATCCTGACCATTAATCACATTGCATCAAATACAACAATCTTGAACAGATCTCAAGACGTTCTCCAATGTTCATTATTTACTGCTTCTAGGAAGCTGATAACTCATCAAGTGCTCTCCACCATTTACAGAGACTTCACACATTCCTGAGGTAGATAGGTGGTGGAGAAGAACCCTTCTAAGGTCTTCCACCATTTGATTTTGTTGGGATTTTGCTTCTTTAAGAAGCCATGTAAATGTAATAAGAGCCAAGAGCTCATTGGTTTTGTTTAGGTCCTAGTTTAGGTCTTAGGTTCACAAGTCTAGGTTGAGTTTTCTCTTGGAGTTGAGGGTATGTGCTCCTATTAGTGATTTTGGGGTCCTTTTAGCATGGTTGTGTCCATAGGATAGCCTAATGTAGGCCTAAAAGTCAAGAAAAGCAACATTGCAAAAGTTGCTCAAAAGTTGCAAAAAGTTGCATGACAACTTTTCAAAGTTGTCATGCAACTTTTCCACCAAATAGGTCATAACCTTAGCTTGCCATTGGGAACCCTAACCCTGGCACACAAACCAAGGAAAAGACATTATAAATTGGCGCAAACCCTAAAATGAGGGGTTGGATGTCAGAGTGTACGGAAAAAGGAAAACTCCTTGATTGTGACTATGTTTTGTTGTGAGTCGGCACAAATGGAGCAATGAAGGATTGTTAATGGGTTGTTCTGGAACCTAAACCATATTGGGAGCCTTGTTGAGTGTTGACACAATCATTTTGAGCATTTAGATTAAGTTTGTTTTGCAGGTTTTGGTGTGTTTGTAAATATTTTGTAAATTTCTTCCTTACTGTCCAGTTTTGGACTGTTTTGTGTAAATAGGTTGACAACTCCTATCCCCATTGTGGAAACACCATAAAACCATGGGGAATAGGAATGTAGACCCTATACAATATCTTAGAGGAAGAAAGGCTCTTGAATATGTAGGAAAGCCTTTCAAAGACCCACTCCTAGGTGAGACTGGGTTGTGCCTGGCTAGGAAGGGTTAAGGTTGTAGAGGTTCATGAGAGCAAGGAAGGACAAGGAAGCACCCTATAGAGGAGTTGTAGAGGGGTGTGTGGAGAATCATTGGTGAGAAGGAGGAGCTTCCACCAATCTAGACAAGGTGGTGAAGATAGAAAACCATCACTGTGACCCTGGCAAGCCTAAAAACCCTCAAAAACCCTTAAATCCACCTAGGGCAGTGTACGAACACTTGGGGTCCCAAAACTAGGAAAATCCTTGAGCCTTGGGAAAATTAATACTAGTCCCTTTGGGGAGTTTCACAATTTTTGGAATTGTTTGCAAGAGGAAGCCCTAAAAGTCCAGAATGGAGGCCTAATAGGGGCTCATTCCTTGTAGCCCTATTTTGTAGGAAAAAAGCAAATTTGTGAAATCGGTAACAAGAAGGAATGTCAAAACCTCTTGGGGGAACATGAATGGATGGAGAAACATGTCAAAGACCTATCCTATATTTTCTAGGACTTGAGAAGGTGTACGAAGAGTTAAACCCTTATTAGCCTATGTAAGGGTTTTTGAAACTTGTGAGTAGGTGAGAGCTTAGGAGAAGAATCACATGTTGTTGGTGGGTGGATTGGGCAAGGCCAGGGGATTCCACAAGAAAGGGAAGTCCTAGAGACCCTAGGGTATGGTTGGAACACCTGGTGATCCAAGGAGAGGATCAAAGAGCATAGACTAGGCTAGTCTATCCCAAGCCCATTCCCATCAGATTGGTAGTAGATCAAGTTAAAGATTTGGTGGACCATGCATGTCTCTATATTATGGTGAATCAGTAGGAGAGAACATAATGGTCACTAATGCAGAGCTGGCTAGGGAGGTAGAAGAACAAAAGGAGAAAAATAGACTCCTTGAAGATGCTATAGTGAGATAAGGAACAAGCTGCAAGAAGTGGTTGATCAGAGAGCACAAGAACTCTGCGGTGCGGACACCAATGTCAAAGGCAAGAAAGCTATTGATATAGATGACATCATACCTAAACTAGACCCCTTAATCATTGAATAACCTTTTGTAAAGGACATTAAGGCTTTGAATACACAATCTTTTGAAGGATTGCCACTTTTCAATGGAAGAATGGATATTGACACCATCATGGAATGGATTGAGGGTATGGAGAACCATTTTGAGTGTGCAGGGGTGACAGAAGCCCAAAAGGTTAAGGTTGCCAAATCAAGACTAAGGGGAGTAGCCTTAACATGGTGGAAGTACTTGCAAGAGGAGAGAATTAGCATGGGGAAGCTACCTATAGCAAACTGGAAGGCCATGGTGAGTAAGATCAAGGAGAACTACTTGCCAGAGGATTATGAATTCCAACTTCATAAGAAGAGACATGGATTGAAGCAGAAAGATCTTGATGTGGCCTCTTATACAGAGGAGTTTCAGAAGCTTTGTCTTAGATTCAAAGTCCAAGAAGAGGAATCTATCAAGGTGGCTAGGTATCTAAGTGGCCTAAAGTGGAACATCCAAGAGGAGATAAGCCTATGGACTCCTACCACTGTCCAAAAATGTCATCAGTTTGCTACTAAGGTGGAAGAGAGGAACAAAAGGAAGGGAGACTCCAACAACAGGGGTAGAGGTAGAGGTAGAGATCAAATGAGTAGGGGCCATTCTAGAGGAAGAGGTGCACAAGGGGGTCCAAATAGGGGTAGAGGTATCGGTAGGGGTAATTCCTACTTTACAACCATGAAATGCTACAATTGTGGTCAATTGGGACACCCGGCCTATAGATGCCCTGACAAGCCTACCTCATCAAATAGTGGAAAGAGGGTTGCTTATGCCCATGAAGACACATCAAGCAACAAAACACTTGAGGTGGACTATATTGAATCAGAAGTTGGAGAAAATCTGATGTTCAATAGGGTCTTGATAAGACAGCTGGTTAAGGATGAACCTAAGCATAGGAGAGCATTATTTAGGGTGAGGTGCCAAATCCTTGGTAAAGTTTGCAAGGTGACAGTTGATTCAGGGTCAACTGATAACATCATATCAGATGAGGCAGCCAAGAAGTTGAAACTCACAAGGATACCCCACACTAGTCCTTACAAGGTGACATGGTTGAATCAAGAGCAAAGTGTACTTGTCAATGAATAGACTTGGGTAGAGTTTTCTATTAGAGGGTACAAGGAAAAGATCCTTTGTGATGTGCTACCTATGGATGCTTGTCATCTGCTGCTAGGTAGACCCTAGAAATTTGATAGGAAGGTGATCTATGATGGAGAGGAGAACTCCATTTCCTTCAAGAAGGACAACAGAACCTTTAAGATTCAGTCTCTGACAGAGAATGATGAGGGAACCTCAAGAATACCTAATGTCTTACTTAACACTGGTAAAGAGTTCTTACTCCTACTACATGAAGAGGAGACAGTGAGATGTGCCATCTTTGTAAAGCCAAAGGAGGAGGAAGGTAAGTTGCAGATAAAAGTACCTAAGGAGGTAAAGCAAATGTTGCAAGAATATAAGGACATAGTGAATGATGGAGCACTTGCAACACTTCCACCAAGAAGGTCTATTAGCCATCAAATAGACTTTGTACCTAGTGCATCCCTGCCCAGTAAAGTAGCATATAAGCTCACACATGATCAAAACAAGGAGGTGGCAAGGCAAGTGTAGGAGTTGTTAGATCAAGGACTGATCAAGAAGAGCATCAGCCCATGTGCAGTCATGGTAGTACTAGCAACAAAGAAGGGAGGCAAGTGGAGACTTTACATTGATTCAAGGGCAATAAATAGGATCACCATAAGGTACAGATTTCCTATTCCTAGAATAGAGAATTTGATGGACTATTTTGGAGGTGCCATGTATTTTACTAAGTTGGACCTTAAAAGTGGTTATCATCAAATTAGGATTAAGGAGGGTGATGAGTGGAAGACCACTTTTAAGACCATAGAAGGGTTGTATGAATGGCTTGTGATGCCATTTGGACTTACCAATGCCCCCAAGAACCTTCATGAGGTTAATGAATGAGGTGTTGAAGGACTTCACAGGTAGATTTGTGGTGGTGTACTTAGATGACATACTCATCTACAATAGAACCAAAGAGGAGCACCTTGAACATTTGAGGTTAGTCCTAGAGAGGTTGCATCAAGAGAAGTTGGCAATCAACTTAGAGAAGTGTGACTTCTTGAAGCAAGAGTTAGTCTACTTGGGATTTGTGGTATCTAAGGGAACCTTGAAGATGGATCCAAGCAAAGTGGAGGCAACCTTGACTTGGCCTGCCCCTAAAACAGGGACTGAAGTTAGGAGTTTCCATGGTTTAGCCCAATTCTATAGAAAGTTTGTGAGGAAATTCAATGGAATATGTGCACCAGTACTTGACACTATAAAAGGAGGCCTAAAAACTAAGTTCAAATGGACTGAACAAGTTGATGAAGCATTCCAATTATTGAAGCAAGAAGTAGCCACAAAACCCATCTTACTCTTACCTACTTTTGACAAGCTATTCACATTGGAGTGTGATGCAAGTGGAATTGCAGTAGGGGGTGTATTGAGTCAAGAAGGAAGGCCTATGGCATTTCTTAATGAGAAGATTAATGAGGCAAAGAAGAGGTATTCAACATATGATCTAGAATTGTATGCATTAGTTCAGTCTCTCAAGAAGTGGAGACAATACCTACTCCTAAAAGAATTTGTGGTGTTCACAGATAACCGGGCTTTGAGTTACATTAACACTCAAGAGAAGCTTAGCAATAGACATTTGAAGTGGATGGAGTACCTCCAATCCTTTACCTTTACCATCAAGTATAAAAAGGGGCAACTCAACAAGGTGGCAAATGCTTTAAGCTAGAAGTTATTGACTATCCAAGGATTACAATTGTAGATCATAGGGATAGAAGGTTTCAAGCATCTCTATGAAGAAGATGAAGACTTCTCATCAGCCTACAAGGTTTGCAAGGAGTTTGAGAATAATTTCCATGGTGAGTATGCAGATTACAGTCTTCAAAATGGTCTCTTGTTCAAAGGCAATCAGTTATGTGTGCCTAGAGGATCCATGAGAGAAAATCTCATACAAGAGAAACACAATGGAAGCCTAAGTGGACGCTTTGGAATCAATAAAACTTTGGATCTAGTACAGAGATACTAGCATTGGCCTAGGTTGCCAAGGGATGTGAGAAGGTATGTGGAGCAATGTGGTGTGTGCCAAAGGGCAAAAGAAGGATCAAGCAATGCAGGCCTCTATCAGCCATTACCAGTCCCAAATAGGCCTTGGGAGTGTGTGAGCATGGACTTTTTGGTTGGACTCCCCAAGACAAAGACAGGTATGGATAGCATATATGTGGTGGTAGACAGATTTTCTAAGATGAGCCATTTCATTCCATGTAGAACTACTCATGATGCTAGCTACATTGCACATCTTTTTTTTAAGGAGATTGTAAGGATTCATGGACTCCCATTAAGTATTGTTTCAGATAGGGATAGCAAGTTCATGGGCCATTTTTAGCAAACCTTATGGAGAAGACTAGGAACTAATCTATCATTCAGCTCAGCTTACCATCCACAAATTGATGGTCAAACTAAAGTCATTAACACGGTGTTAGGCAACTTGCTAAGGTGTCTAACCAAGGAGTATGGGCAGACTTGGGATCTAGTTATTCCACAAGCTGAGTATGCCTACAATGATAGTGTAAATAGGACCACTAGAAGGAGTCCTTTTGAGGTTGTCTATGGCAGACATCCAAGAGGGGTGTGTGAACTAAGAGAACTTGGTTCCATGGAGATGAAGAGTAGGAAAGCAGAGCACTTCACTCAAACCATCAAGGAAGTCCAAGAATAAGTCAAGAGAGCCATCCTAGAGTCTACTCAAAAACTGAAAGCTAAAGTGGATGAAAAAAGGAGAGAGGTTCAGTTCAAAGTGGGTGACTATGTGATGGTCCATTTAACTAAAGCTAGAATGCAAAGTGGAAAGCCTACTAAGCTACAAATGAAGAGGGTAGGACCCTGTAAAATTATATCCAAATATGGTGAGAATGCCTACAAGGTGGATCTTCCTTCAGGTTTAGCTATATCACTAGTCTTCAATGTTGCTGATCTGATATTGTACAAAGGTGAAACAGGAGGGCAAACTGAGAATCAAGATAAGGTGTTGTAGAGGTTGGATGTGAATGCCTTGTCTCAAGTGAAGTAGCCCATAGCAGAAGAGATCTTGGAGTCAAGGGTGAAGAAGTCTACTAGACACCAGGTCTACATGGAACACTTGGTGAAGTGGGCAAGTCAACCTGAGTCTGAAGCCACTTGGGTTGAAGAGGGCAGGTTCAATAAACTTGGTATTGACTTAGCTCTCATCTCTCCCCTAGTTCCTTAATTTTGTGCAGAGGGGGAGTATGGTGCAGGAGCACCCTTCTAAGGTCTTCCACCATTTGATTTTGTTGGGATTTTGCTTCTTTAAGAAGCCATGTAAATGTAATAAGAGCCAAGAGCTCATTGGTTTTGTTTAGGTCCTAGTTTAGGTCCTAGGTTCACAAGTCTAGGTTGAGTTTTCTCTTGGAGTTGAGGGTATGTGTGCCTATTGGTGATTTTGGGGTCCTTTTAGCATGGTTGTGTCCATAGGATAGCCTAATGTAGGCCTAAAAGTCAAGAAAAGCAACATTGCAAAAGTTGCTCAAAAGTTGCAAAAAGTTGCATGACAACTTTTCAAAGTTGTCATGCAACTTTTCCACCAAATAGGTCACAACCTTAGCTTGGTGTTGGGAACCCTAACCTTGGAACACAAATCAAGGCAAAGACATTATAAATTGGTGCAAACCCTAAAATGAGGGGTTGGATGTTAGAGTGTACAGAAAAAGGAAAAACTCATTGATTGTGACTGTGTTTTGTTTCTAGTCGGCACAAATGGAGCAATGAAGGATTGTTAATGCATTTTTCTAGAACCTAAACCATATTGGGAGTTTTTTTGAATGTTGAAAAAATAATTTTGAGCATTTAGATTAAGTTTTTTTTGCAATTTTTGGTGTGTTTGTAAATATTTTGTAAATTTCTTCCTTACTGTCCAGTTTTGGACTGTTTTGTGTAAATGGGTTGACAACTCCTATCCCCATTGTGGAAACACCATAAAACCATGGGGAATAGGAGTGAAGACCCTGTATAGTATCTCAGAGGAAGCAGGGCCCTTTAAGATGTAGGAAAGCCTTTCAAAGACCCACTCCTAGGCGAGACTGGACTGTGCCCGGCTAGGAAGGGTTAAGGTTGCAGAGGTCCATGAGAGAAAGGAAGGACAAGGAAGGAGGCACCCTATGGAGGAGTTGTAGAGGGGTGTGTGGAGCATCATTTGTGAGAAGGAGGAGCTTCCACCAATCCAGAAAAGGTGGTGAAGACATCAAACCATCACTGTGACCCTGGCAAGCCTAAAAACCCTCAAAAACCCTTAAATCCACCTAGGGCAGTGTACGGACACTTGGGGTCCCAAAACTAGGAAAATCCTTGACCCTTGGGAAAATTAATAGTAGTCCCTTTTGGGAGTTTCACAAGTTTTGGCATTGTTTGCAAGAGGAAGCCCTAAAAGTCCGAAATGGAGGCCTAATAGGTGCTCATTCCTTGTAGCCCTATTTTGTAGGAAAAAAGAAAAAATATGAAATCAGTAACAAGAAGGAATGTCAAAACCTCTTGGGGGCACATGAATGGATGGAGAAACATGCCAAAGATCTGTCCTATCCTTGCTAGGACCTGAGAAGGTGTAGGAAGAGTTAAACCCTTATTAGCCTATGTAAGGGTTTTTGAAGCTTGTGAGTAGGTGAGAGCTTAGGAGAAGAATCACATGTTGTTGGTGGGTGGATTAGGCAAAGTCAGGGGATTCCACAAGCAAGGGAAGTTCTAGAGACCCTAGGGTGTGGTTGGAACACCTGGTGATCCAAGGAGAGGATCAAAGAGCATAGACTAGGCTAGTCTATCCCAAGCCCATTCCCATCAATAGGATCAATCTCCATGCAAGATCCTCAAGGAAATCCTTCACGTGCACAAGGTTGACATGGAAACACTTATTTGGTCTTCATTACAATGCTAACTCATCACAAGATGTCATTGGTTGAATTGCACAATCTTGGAATGCATCAACCGAAAACCCTGAAGCTGAGACTACCAACCGGTAGTCATGCCAAATGAAACCCCAATAGAAAACTTCCATTTACCGGTTCTCATTCCAACATACCGGTTCACCTTGAACAAACATACTGCTTCACTTTTTCACAAATACCCGTTTACATCATCATACCGGTTCTCTTGCCAGTTTGCTTACTACAACATACTGGTTCATTCTTCAGCATATTGACATCAATGACAACATACAATATCATCATACTGTGCACATGTGCCAACACTAACCACCTATATAAATCACTAGGCAAGTCATCTACAACCTCTATTAAGACTTTCTTATAAATGTCAATATGTAGAATGATGCTATTCTCTATACTTTCTTTTTCCTCATTTGTGAATGTATCATACAATTTGCTTACCTTAGATAAATTACCATCATCTATTATTTCATTCAACAAGTTGTCCAGTGGTGGTATGAACTTTTTTTGCTTTCTCCTTTTAGGTGTCAGCTTCTTAGCCAGTTGCCTCACTGCCTATTGCTTCTTCCTTGCCTTCTTTGGTGTAGGAGAGGGTACCGGTGAGGGTTTTCTCTTCCTATCTACTCTTTTGAATTCTGCAGGGATTTCACTTTCTGATGATGTACCAATTGGTGAGAGATGAGCCTCTGGTTGTAATCCTTCAAGGTCACTCTCCTTGATACCAGTGGTATTCATTATTTTTTTGTTTATTTCTTTCACTTGCTTGGTGGCACTCCTTATATTTTTTTTCTCTCTTCTTCCTCTTTTTTAGTGTCTACACACCACTTTCTATTGTCTCAGCATTACCAAAAAAAATTTCTTCCGGTTCTCTAGGGGCTTCAAGTAGGGCTTTTGCATATGTTTCAATTATGTTTACATTAGCCTCATATCCCATCTCTATCACCCATACAGTTCTAGGAAGAACTGCCTCCATCCATTTCTCATCCTTCTTAATTACAAAACAAATTTCCTTTTCATATTTATCTACAATGCCTTGTGGTAGTCTTTTCCTTGTTTTCATTTTAGCTTTAAAGGCTTGGAAATACTCAGTGATATTGTTGTCCTTATCTATCCCCATACTGGAGAAGATATCTAACAGTTGTTTGCCTACCAATATATCATAACCAAAGTCTTTCTTGCCAATACTGAGAACCTCTTTTGTAAGATATAGCATTAAACATACAAGAAGATTTCCAAAATGGAAAGTACCTTTCTTGTCTCCTTTTATCTTCTTTAGATTATCAATCAACTCATCTTTTAACCACTCACATATATATGTTTGCATCACTATTAACCATATCATATGCACTTTTAATACAAAGACTTGAAACTGATTTTAGTCAGTTTGCATCTGTGGTTTTATATCCTAAGATCATGCTTATGAATCTAACATTTATGTTTTTTACATCATTCACTCTTAGGGATCTGTTGTCATAGGTTTCACCTATTAAAGTCATCACTGTGTTATTGGAAACCTTCTTAGTTTTATCTGGCCTGCTACCGGTGGAGGGTAAGCCAGTCACTGCCTTAACTACTTCCTTAGTGATTTTGTGAATGGAGTCTAGCCAAAAGAATTCACCATGAACTCTGCTAAGCACAATCCTTACTACTTCCTTAGGAAATTCTGGGATGTCAAGGATTTCCACAAAACCTAGGGTTTCAATAACCTTATGTTTAGGTTTCACAATTCCACTTTCATCATAGATAACATTTATATATATTCATTATTTTCTCTGAACCTAATTCCTCAATGTGGCAATGAATATATATTCTAGGGTCTTCTGTATATGCAACTCCTTTAGGGATTTTTGAAAAATCACCTAGGGTATCATCTTGTTTCGCTACCTCGAGGATAATCTTGAAAATGGGCCTAGGGCGTTTAACTACCTCTATAACAGTAGGATTTGCAATAAATTCTGGAGCAGAGGAGGAAGCCATTGATAAATACCTTAATCTGCCTGATAGGTTTGGATGATTGAAAGAATTTTCTTCACTTCTCTCTATGGATGCCTTCACTCAAATTTTCGTGCTCTTAGAAAGTTTGAATGCTCAGTGAATGAAAAAGAGGGAAAAACACTGATTTAAAATGTCTTTTCTTCCAACAACCACAATAAATGCCTATCGGTGAAGTGAAACTTAAGACATCTGTCGGTAAAGAAGAAGTTCATCTTCTCACCATCAACTAAGGGTAAACTTGCATGATTTTCAACTTGTTGCCATACCCCCAAAAGGTTTCTTTTCAATTGGATGAAGAATCTCCTATTGGTGGAGTAATACTTTGTTCTACCGGTGACAGAATAGTCTCATCAACATTCTGATCTCTCTTTCTAATCCATTGTTTTGAAAATTCTTGCTTTACCTCATCTACCTTCTCTTTGCCTTTCAAACTGGTTCCTTTATTATTTGCCGGTGATGCCTTACTTCTACAAAATTTTGCAATATGTCTAATCTTGTTACAAGCATAACAAGTCACATTGTTCTTCTGAATAGCCTTTCCATATCCTATGCTGGTATGTGTTCTGCATTGATTAGATAAGTGCCCAAATCTTCCACAAACATAACATCTTACAGTCATTCTATAGTTTTCTAAATTATGATCAATTTTGTTGCATTTGGAACATTGACTGGTGGGTGCATTAGTGTTCTGATTGTTTCTAGATCTACACTGATTTTCTCTATGACCATACTAGTTACAGTTAAAGCATTTCCCATTAAATTTGTAAGCATTAGGT
Source organism: Cryptomeria japonica (assembly GCF_030272615.1). Taxonomy (NCBI): domain Eukaryota; kingdom Viridiplantae; phylum Streptophyta; class Pinopsida; order Cupressales; family Cupressaceae; genus Cryptomeria; species Cryptomeria japonica. The sequence goes on from NC_081412.1 coordinate 422,754,378, forward strand.
TGTCTTACCGGTTTACTATGATCATGATTGTTTGCAATAATGGAACTTTAACCAACTTCAAATCCAAGTCCATTAGTATCTCCATTAGGTCTTTGAATTTTTAGCATATCATCAAGTTCTTCTGAACTTTTCTTGAATTTCTCTTTGTGCTGATTAGCAGTAGCCAACTCATTTTCCAAAATTCCTTTCTATCTCATAAGTTCAGTTTTATCATGTTCTATGTGAACCAAATTTGTCTTTAACATATCATTTTCATGACTGAGTCTTAGATTTTCATTTCCAGCATCATTGAGTCTCCTAGTCAAGTCATCTTCATTCTTCTTTCTATCCTCAATGTCTATACAAAACCTCATAGTCATATCTTGCATTTCATTCCTCATAGCATTGTTTTCTTGCCTCAATTTGTTCACAAGATCATTAAGAGTTTCTTTTTTATCATCATCACTTTGCATCTTCTCATGAAGTTCTTTTCTCTTGTTTCTAGCAATAGTGAGATTTTCCAGAAGTCCTTGAATGAATTCCTGTGTAGTCCTTAGATCATCTTCAAGTTTGATATTCTTCAAATTTTTTACATCATAGTCTACAAGAGCTACTTCCAATTGCTTTCTCAAATTTTCCATCTTTATTGGTGTCAGGATCTTCCCCACGCTGTTAGGCTTTTGAAAATAGAGGACTAGGCTCAGATACCAATTGTTAGGATTGATGATAGTCCTAAATATACTGAGAGCGGGGGGGGGTGAATCAGTATCTAACTGGTGAACATAATATTTGACCTTATTATGTAATTTGCATTCCAAAATAGTGTACTGGTAAACAAGAATTAATGCAGTAAATATGAACAATAAAGACAACATGAAAAAACACCATAACACAAGATTTTTGGCGGGGAAACTTGGTGTGGGAAAAACGTCGGTGGGATTTGTAACCCACAATATTCACTTGCTGGCCAATGAATGGATATTACTTACAACATGGTGCCTACACATGCAGGAAGGCAAACTACCTAGAGCTCAATGCTCAAATACAAAAGGAAGTCTCATTGACTTACAAAATGGATTATGGAAATCCAATATAATGTACTTCTACAAAACAACATCTTCTATGCCAGGTTCAATACCAGTTTAGGCTCATACAATAACCAAAAACCCTTATACAAAATCTGCATTAATATTCACTCATAATGTTCATCCCATCTCTTATCAATCCTATGCCATTTCGGCTTACAAAAAGATATTTACAATTAAATACAAAATACAAAAGTTGTTCCTATCGGCTGGGGTGTCGGTGAATATTATTGTCGTTGCCGGTGAAGTGTCTGTCGGTGTAGAGTCTGCCGGTGCCAGTGTCGGTGCCATAGGATTGCAAGGTTGCCATCAATGACAACACCTTCAATAACCTTTAACTACCATTAGAGTGTGCAATGCCAACATACACAAGATATATTCTTTGTGATTTTAAGTTTGATGCAAAATATTTCCTTAAAAATTGGATCTTTAAAAATTAGGGTTTTCATTATTTTGATCGGATCTCACAAATGGATTTGAATTTTGACATCAAATCTTTTTTGCAGGTGAAGAACATCATCAGGGGTGCTCAGTAAAAAAATCCAATTTTTTGAAGCATATTTGAATTTTCTATGAATTGTTTATGCATTTTCATAAAAAAATAATTTTGAGAGAAAATGATCAAATTTTTTGGATTTTCTTACATTTTTGGAAATCTCTCAAAATTATACATAGGATCTGTTCGTTGTGATTTTAATTTTGAAGTAAGATAATTCCTAAACAATCGGATCTTTAAAAGTTAGGGTTTTGCATTATTTTGATCATATTGCACAAACTGCTTGGAATGTTTGCCAAAAAAATTTTATGCAAGTTTGGAAGGCTATTAGGAGTGTCTAGTAAAACTTTTAGATTTTTTGGATCAATTGTGCATTTTATATGAATTTTTTATGATATTTCATAAAAAAATAATTTTTGGAGCAAATTAGCAATTTTTTTGGATTTTATTACATTTCTAAAAATTTCTTGAAATTTTACAGGTTCTCTGGTTTTTTTGATGCAAAATATCTAATGGAAAATCAGATATTTGAATCTATCAAAAAAATGCATTGTCGAAGACCCCTTTTCACAAAGTCTTTTGGATCTAAAATTTACCTAACTTGTGTGCTTGTAGGAGGGGTATTATTGAAAAACTACTAACAAATCTTTGCTGCAAATTTTTGGCAAGGGTTTCTTTTGAATTTCATTGTGTGTCTTGTTTTCATAGATTAGCAAACACTTCAATTGGTGCACTAAAATTGAACCAGTGTCTTTTGTGTCTTGGGCAATAGGCTCTTTTGTGTTAATCTTTAGAGGGCCTGTCTCCCCATGTGGTCATTAAGAATACTAGTGAGGAGAGAACGACCCAAGTGGTAGCAAGGAAAACCCACATCTTTCAAACTACTATAAATAATTGTATCCATGGGTAACGTTTGCTGATTAGTTCATACTGGCACTATGTCTCACCATAAACCCGTTTGATCAAATTTATTTGATCAGTTGTAGGGTGTAACCCCTACCAGATGGGAGCCTTCTATATTTATAGAGCTAAAAGTACCGCATGTATAGCCACATAAGCAGATGCCCTTACTAGCACTTTTTTGTTTTAGAAAGCCAAAATCCTTCTAGTTGTTGGGGCAGGAGGTCAGGCCTCTTGAGTGGCCCACACACATACGGTTCTTAGTAGAGATACAAAGTTTGCCACGGGGAGATTTTATGGTGACTGATGCTTGGCTTCCCCAGAGAAGTGAGTGCTGAGGGTGGAGCTAGTGGGGTCAAGCATCTAAGTATCCACTCTGAATAGTGTAGCCTCAAGGGAAACTCCATGTGGGATCAACAACTATTGTCTTGGCCAACCATAAGAATTGTGCTTGTCTTCTTTTAAACATTCAAACATTCAAGATCAAATATCAAAACATTGTGTCTTTTGTGTCTTCAAGTGTATGCAAAACATTTTTACATCAAAGAACACACTTTTCTTTGAGTCATTTTGAGTCTAAACACTTACAAACATTGAGTCTTCATCAACATTGTGTCCTCTTGTCATGAAAAATAGTCAAACAAATTCAAATTGGGTCACAACAACAACTTCACAAATTGGAAAAATTGTACTTAGTTTCCAGAAATGTGTCTGTGTCTGATAGAAACATGTCTGTGTCTGATAGAAACATGTCTGTGTCTGATAGAAACATGTATCTGTCATTTAACTGTGTCTGTGAAGTACAGAAACACATTTGTGTCATCATAAACAAAATTGCATTCACAAAATCTCATAAATGTGTATGTGCAGTGTTCAACCATGTCTGTGTCATTTAACCGCATCTATGAAGTATATAGGCACATCTGTTTTTAGAATTGAAAAAAATTACAGTCTAGCAAACAAGAGCAGTTAGTTTCAGACTTATTGAGCTTCCTAGGTTATCCCTCTGGTTTTCATCTAGAATTCAGCCTATTTCTGGGTCTCACAAAGTTCATCATTGCTTTACACCTTGCATTACATTCACATTTGTCTAAACTTGAGTCAAAAGGTCACTTGCTTGTCCTCATCTTGCTTTGTCAACACACTACATACAACAACATTTTGCTAAGTGGTCCCTCATCAAGGTATATCACCTTTGGGTCTCATTTGGTCTTACTTAGAGTCAAGGTCAACTTACCTCATCAAGAGAAACTATCATCTCTTTGGAAGCCACACCTACTCTACTACATACATACTTGGTCTTACACTTTGGATATTGCAAGTACACCTTAGATTCATTTACATTCCATCCAACTCTTGGTCTTCCATACTCTTTTCATTTTCATCTAGCCTCACACATCTTGGTCAAGACCTAGTTCATGTTTGAAACCCGTTTCCAAAAATCTAGGAGAGAAGCTAAAGAGGCTCAAGAGTCCACAAACATGAGTGCCTATGAGTATGATAATGATGTCTTTTTCAATTCAGATCATACCACATTACTTGACATGGATGCTTATAGAAACACTCAAAATGTTGATAACATGGATAACACAATCAACAATGATACACACAATGACAATATGGACAAATTTTCCGTACATTCACCAGAAGTGGAAGACTCCATTATGGATCCCCATTTCAATTGATTGGTTGAGGAAATAATGAGGAGAGATAGACAATATTTTCTACAAGTAATGGCGTAAAATGGATCCAAGATACCTCATGATTTTGATATGTCTCAAATAATGGAACATCGACCTTTGCAACAACCTCACCTCAACGTGGATCAAAGGAGGCCTAATAGTGGAGGCAATAGAGGACCACATCTTGTGCCTTAATACCATCATCTTTGTTTCATAAACCTGAGGTCCCACATACACATGGTCAAGCATATGATACTCACCTTCCGAGACCATTATGGAAGTCTTATGTAGAAAAATATACTCAATCACATACCAATGCTAAGGACCAACCACCAAAGCAATTGGATATCCAAAGGCATGCTCAAAATTTAGACACAAGGAAACCCCGCATCAAATTTGGGGGCAACACACTAGAGAAAACTCATGGCATGCCTATAGAGTATGGTATACATAGACAAAACAAATATTCTATTCCTCATCATGACTCTATATAAAATGGTCCTTATACGTAGCATCACTATAGACCTCCTCCCTATGAAAATTTGTATGATCACTATCATCCATATATGCAGTATGCTCCGCCCCACCCGGTGGCTTAGGTATGGGATATGGTCCAAGAAAATGGAGGACATAAATACACCGAAGCCAACTTACACAATGAGAGACATATGTCCCTATCCATTTGACAAAAGCATTCCAATGCCTCCTTTTACTACACATTTTGTGACACCTAAGTTTGATAAGTACAGAGGAAAAGGGGATCCTAAGGCACATATAAGACAATTTTTCATGGCTTGCATTCAGGTAGCATCAGAAGAAACATATTTGATGAGATTATTCCCACATAGCTTAGGTGATCAAGCTATGGAATGGTTCTCCCAACTCCCACCTGGAATTAAGTCATGGGGTGACTTAGCAGAGGCTTTTATCCAACATTTCTCATACAACATAGAGACAGACATATCAGTCACCACTTTGTGCAACACCAAGCAAAAGGATGGAGACTATTTTTCATCATTTTTACAAAGATGGAGAAATCTAGCCAACAGATGCTCTTGTGAAATTCCACAAAAACAAATGGTAGAGATGTTCACCCAGAATGTCCATAGAGAAATTGGTTATGATCTAAGAAAAGCTTGTTTGTCCACCTTCAAGGACGTCAATGAAAAAGTCTTAGCAACAGAGAAGGTCCTAATTGAACAAGGAGTAATTAAGATATTCAAAGAAAACAAAGAGGACTTTAAAGGAAAAGACAAGCCACGATTTTGGAACAAAAACAAGAACACGTTCAATGATGGTGTTGTTGATGCTAACACCGTAAGACCCAAAATCATTCTTTCTGGATCAAGTTCTACAAACAACCAAGTGAATACTCAAACAACTTCCAAACCATGAACTAAATACACTCCATTGGGAGAACCACTTGAATCAGCTTTCAAGAAGCTAGTGGCAAATAAAATAATAATAATTCTTGACAATCCTCCATATGAACCAAAGGTCAAACCAAATTGGTGGAATGATGATGAATACTATGAATATCACAAGAGCAAGGGACATAAAACAGGAAATTGTCATTGATTGAAGAACATTATACAAGATCTTATTGATAGAGGTGACATTGAGATCGAAGGACATTCATCCAATCAAGAACATGAGATGTTTAAGGAACCATTCCCTAAACATGACAAGGGAAAATCCAAAGCCACAGATGAGCAAACCAACTATACCAGAGCATCCTATAACTATGATTCAACTATCAATCACATTTTGATGGACAATTATGTCTCTATCATTATCATAAAGAACAAAACACCTGAAAATTCTACCCAAAGACCCAAGGTTGTCCTAAAAGGTATTGGACCTTCTTTTGAACCCACCTCTGAATGTAATGTTACAACTCGTCGAGATAAATTCACTTTGCAAGGTGCTCCAGCTAAAAACATTGGTTCCTCATCAACCAAACCTGAGTACGATCTGGTAGAACAGTTAGGGAAGACACCCACGCTTATCTCCATCCTTGAGCTCTTATGCATATCCCCTGTACATAAAGCCATTCTTGACAAAACTTTGAGAGACACTACTGTCCCCACTAATTTGAATGTAGACTAGTTTCAAGCCATGGTGGGATACATTTCCGTTCCACATTCTCTTACATTCACAGAAGCCGACGATGCCTCTGTGAGCCAACCGCATAATGCAACTTTACACATTGAAGCCTTCCTACACAAACATCGAATAAAACGAGTCCTGATAGATGGAGGAGTTGGTCTCAATATATGTACTTTGAACACAATAATATAATTCGGATATTCAGATAAAGTTGTGCATGCTACAAACAAAATTACCATCAAGGCATATGATGATGAAGAGCGGTCATCTAAAGGTACAGTCACCTTACCTCTAAGAGTTGGACCAGTAACAAAGGATGTAGTTTGTCAAGTCCTTGACCTCAATCTCACATACAATATATTGCTAGGACATCCATGGATGCATGAGATGAGAGAAACCCCATCTACATACTATAATACCCTAAAATTGGTCATCTAAACCATGGCCCCCTAATCTCCACAACATCACCAAGGTCCTAACCAAAGGCAATTAAATTAATCTTGAGCACATTATTAATTCTTTAATTATCAAAAATCACATGGCAAATCAACTACTCAATATTAATTAAATATTTATTTAATTAATTGAATCATTTCCAATAATATCATTTTGATCAATTATCCCATTTTAATTTATTAAATATCCTTGCATATTTAATTAATTAATAAATTTGCCATTCAATCATGCAAAAAGGATTAATTTATTACAAAAGATGAATTAATTTATTACAAAGAGTTGAATTGAAAATAAAACAAAAAAAAGAATTGAATTGAGAGAGAAATCAAACTTGAGATATTATTTCTTTTTCTAAATTTAGAACTTGAAATCAGAAAAGCAATTTAATTGAATTATTGAATTATTCTCTAAAATCGGAACTCAAAGCTTTTCAAAATAGAAAAAGAAGTTCAGTTGCATTGAAAAGATCTTTTTCTTGAATAAATTAAAGAATTATCTATTTTTATCCTATATGCATGGACTTAATTTATTATTATTTCCCAATGCAACTTGGACTTCTAATTTGAATGCATTTTAATTAAATTATAATTGGAATCTATCTCAAGGTTAACTGAACATGATTTCTCAATTATTTTCAATTAATCCTAAATTGAGCTTTTTCTCTTGTGATTCTCTATAAATTCAGTCTTCAACTCTCATTCCAATTCACCCCAGAGATTTTTGAGAACATGCTTGGAGATTATTATCACGCTAATTTCGCTCTGGAGTCATTGAAGATTATTGTGCTTTTTAGATTATTTGCATCCATTTTCCCTTCATTATTGCTTCCATCCATTGTTTCTTGAATTGATTATTATTGCTTGAATTATTCATCCATCTTGCATCCATATAGCTTAATATCATATGGATTAAATCCTTCGTCTTGGTGTAGTCTAGTCACTGGTATTGCTTATAAAAATTTGAGAGCAATCTTATACTTGCATCTTTTAGAAGGCAATTGGTCGCTTTGCTATGGTTCATTTCCTATTGATTATTGATTACTAACCATGCATATAATGACTTAATTGAAGTGTTGTGCTTGCAGCTACAGGTTCACTTTTTCACACACACATCTCTAGCGCCCACCATGGGGCCCGAAAGACTACATTTTTTTGGCCTCCAAGACTGAGTGCTTTATTTTTTGTTATTTTCCAAGTTTCAGATTTTTTAGTTTTTCGTCCGTACATCTCACACGATAATTTTTATAGGCTGAAACAACAAACTGCATGTGTCGCACGAATTACAAATATCCTATCGTACGAGCAGATCCTCTGTCGTACGAGAAGACCCTCTATCGTACAAGCTTAAATCCTCTGTCGTACGAGAAGAAATCCTCAACAATCTTATTTCGTACGATACTACATCCTGTCTTGTACGAGTCAGGTGTCTGTCATATGATTCTGTATTTTCTGGTAAAAGAGGCAAATTTCATAATTTTCTCATTTCTGATTAATTATTCTGATGATTGACCCTGACTGTTTATCTGTTTATCTCATAATTTTTCACATCCTAACTAATTTTTGCAGAACGCTTGTCAAAGAATATGCTTGTCGCACAAAGACAATATGACTACTGATTCATTGTCTTTGTAGGTTGCCTAAGGAGAATCGACTAAACATCGTGTATTTTTTAAATTCATTTTTAGGAACCTAACTTGGTATCTAGTTAAAGAACAAATTTGTCTTTCATGCTTTTAGAAGATTCTAAGAGGTAGGAGAGTATGCTCTTGTCTTTTTCTAGACAATCAGAAATCTAGACCCTTAAAGCTTTTTCTTTGTTTGAGATTTGTACATCTTTAGTAGGCCTACCCTCCCAAGGGGTTGAAAAAATCTTAAAGCCATTACGGCCGATGTGAGGGGAACGACCTAAGTGGGAATGACTAGATGCCAAGTACTCCAACCCACTATAAAATAAACGTGGTTTGATGAAAATCAGGTCAACGGCAGTGCTCAGAAATAGCTCTCCTCTATACCTTCGGGTATATTAAACCTTGGTTTTCAAGGATGGGAGACCTCTTAATTGAGTTTATACCTCAATGCACTAAACAGATCCCTGACTAAATCCAATTTAAAATTAGAAGCTACCCGGTTCATCTCCGAAAGGGGGATAATCTTTGTGCAAGAGAGATAGTAACTCTCCCAAGATACTTGTCATTTCGTGCCCCCATTAGCATTTGGAGTCGGATAATACAGTATTGAGAATCCATTGCGTGAGACTCAACAGCCGTATTCTGATTAGCTATTGGGTGTGTACTTGAGTCTACAAGCAAAGGTTTTCTTTCCTCACCAAATTCCTTAGGGTTTGCATGCTGTGATTGGAGTCACTTTACATACTACTTGTTTTCTGTGTTTTCATCCCTGAAACAAAAACTGAAATACCAAAAATTAGTGAAGACCAGAAACAAACTCAGTGAGTCGAAACTCTGTCTGTGTCAGAAACTAGTTCATTCATAAGTCAAAACTCTATTCGTGTCAGAAACTAGTTCATTCATAAGTTGAAACTCTGTCCGTGTCAGAAACTAGTCGAAACTCTGTCCGTGTCAAAAACTAGTCCATTCCTAAGTCGAAACTCTGTCCGTGTCAGAAACTAGTCCATCCTAAGGCAAAGCTCTGTTCATGTTAGAAAACTAGTCCATTTTAAGTTGAAACTCTGTCCGAGTCGGAAACTAGTCTATCTTGGTAAAAAATCAATCCATCTCAGAATTGGTCATACTTAGTTATCATACTCAGCAATCGGAAAAACTCAAAATTTTTAGGCTCTGTCCTATGAACAGTCGTACATGTCTGATAATTCATCGTCCTATAACACATCCTGTGTCATATGAGTTTTTTGGTTTGTCATCCTAGATATAATCCTATGTCGTACGAGTTATTTTATTCTATCATCTGGCTCTGTATCCTGTCTTGTACGAGACAAAATTGCCCTCAGTCTTTTGTCATCTTGCACATACCCATTTGTTGTACGGTATGAGGCAACAACTTGTATGAAACAAAACTATTGTCATCCTGTAGCTGCTAAATTGTCGTCCGGTCCAGAAAATACTGTCATACGAGTCTCTAGTTTTGTCAGAACAGAACAGTCAAACTTGCCTAAAAACAGCTTACAGCAAACATAATACTGGTTATCATTTTCTTGAGCATAAACAGATCAAGACAGTGTACCTCTACCATTTGCGTTGCATGATTTGGTCGATCACCTTTCAGCTAGTCCAATCAAAGTACCTATCAAATTTTAGTCACTTAGATAACGTCTTATATAGGATAGATCATTCTTGAAACTAGACTGAATCTTACACTATGCTTAGAATCAACTTAGATAACATCTTAGATAGGATAGATCGTTCCTGAAATCAGACTAAATCTCAGTTGTTTCTCCTAAACAATAATCTAAATAGAACAACTAGCTCTGAAATTGATCTTGACCTCTGCATCACAAAACAACTTTAGGTCACACTAATCCATAAAAATGCCTATTCAAACTAGGAGTTCTCCTAAGAAACAAGCCAAAGGCAAAGAACAAACCTGCACCTATCAAGATAATCTATTCTACGTGAAGGATCCACTCACTGACATGTCGTCGTCATCGGGTAGACCAATTTTTGATGAACCGAAATCTCAACCTATACATGAGACAGAATACAATGATAGAAACAAAAATGACCGTAATATTCCCGAAAATCATAATGACTCCTCATCATCAAGTGAGATTGACAAAGATGCTGAACCTCCAGAAAAATAAATCCTTGACTGTCGGAAAGACAAAGACTTTAGAAAAATGATGAAAACAATCATGACCCAAGAGAAGGAAGACTATTTCTTAGAACTAGCAAAACAAGGTGCCAAAATTCCTATTGGATATGATGTTGAGACACTTGTTACTAAAAGGAAAGATTCACCTATAATCATGGTACACAAATAGTTACTAGCTTTGCGGATGGAGGTCACAGAACTAAAGAATAAGGACAAGTCCCCGAAACAATATTCTCTGGAAACAATATGTCTCTTTCCATTTGACAAGAATCTACACATGCCTCCATTTCCTTCATGAGTGGAAATCCCAAAATTTGACAAATATGACAGTACTTCAGATCCTCAAGATCATGTTAGGGAATTTAGTGATGCTTGTATGGAATTCATGCATGATCAAATGTCCCTCATGCGTCTCTTCCCAAGGAGTTTAGGGGGTCAAGCAATGGAATGTTTCTCAAGTCTACCCAAAGGAATAAAAACATTCGAAGAACTAATCCAGTTGTTTTTACAACAATACTCATATAGCATTCGACATCCTACAACTATGATCGATCTTTGTAATACTCAATAGAAAATACGGGAACCTCTTCTTACTTTTCTCCAACGCTGGAGAAAGATGTTCTCTAGGTACCCACGACCTATTCCAGACTCTAAGAAAATGGATATATTTGTCAATAACTTAGTCCCCGAACTGAAATATAGCATACAAATTCAAGTACACCCATCATTTAACAAAATGGTAGATAATGCCATTCGAATGGAGGATGTGCTCATAAAGAAGGGAGATATCACACCTTGGAAAGAAACACAAACAAGATCTAGCTCTAAAGAGAAGAACAAGTATTGGAAATTTGCCAAAGATAACAATAAGAATGTTGTTAATGATGGAGTAGTAGACACTGTCAAAACCAACTCAAAATCTACAATATTCAACTTGGCTAGTGGTACACAAGCACTTAAAGCTGCTGAGATTGCAGCAGAGAATCTGCCAAAGAAAACAAAGGAATGGTTCAAAGAAAAGCCTTGGCTTTCCAAACCTAAGCATGATTTTACTCCTCTTGAAGAATCATATGAATCTTCTTTCAAAACTCTATTGGCAAACAACTTGATAACACTACCAGATAACTCCAGACCATATGATCCAAATGTCAAACCAAGATGGTGGAGAGAAAATGAATAATGTGACTTCCATCGGAATAAGGGTCATAACATAAACAATTGCATGAAGCTAAAACATGAGATTCAGGATCTCATAGACATTGGTAAAGTTGTTGTTGGGAATCATCCAACCAATGCTGATCATAAAGCATTTAAAGACCCTTTGCCTGCTTATGAACAAGGTGATTCCTCAAAGACCAAAGGAGGTGCCAAGGTAAATTATACTTATGCCAGCCAGGACAATGTTATCAACATGATTGAACCTTCACACTCAGAATATTGCAATGTGATTATAGTTCAAGATAAATCAAATGATTCATGATATGCAAGAGCTTTGACCCGATCTCAAAAGAAAGTTACCCTCCAAGGAGCTAGTTCTTCCAACCTGGCTCAAGAAGCATCAAATCCAACAGCCTTGTCAAATAAATAAAAGGAATCAACCTTGGACAAATTTAAAATATTAACCTCATCATCTTCCTCTGGATACAGCATGGTTGAATAGTTAAAAAGGACAAATGCACAAATTTCAATTTTTGAATTGCTATAGCTCTCATCTGCTCACAAGGAAATCCTAGACAAAGCATTGCTCACTACCAACATTCCAAAAGATTTAGACATTGATTGGTTTCAGTCTATGGTGGGTCATCTGACTTCACCTCACTATTTGACCTTCTCTGAAGAAGATGACAATTCATTAAATCATCCACATAACCGGCCATTGCATATTGAAGCCATGATCCACAAACACACAGTTAAATGTGTTTTGATAGATGGAGGCGTGGGGTAGAATATCTGTACTTATCATCTGCTTACACAAATAAGATTCTCTGAAAATGTCATTGATCCAGGCAAGAAAATAACAATTAAAGCCTATGATGAAGAAGAGAGGACCTCCAAAGGTTTGGTATCATTATCAATTAGAGTGGGACTGGTAGAGAGAGATGTCCTTTTCCAGGTTCTCGATATTCCATTGTCATACAATATATTACTGGGTAGGCTGTGGATTCATGAAATGAAGGCAGTACCATCAACATATCACCAATTCTTAAAGTTTCCTTATAATGGAGCTGAAGTCAGTATTCCTACTGATCCAAATGTCATCTGTAATGCATTGACAAAAGGTGCATATACTTTTGTGCCTCATAATAGGGCAGCCTCTCCAAATGAAGATCCAGAAACATTGATGAAAGACTTAGAAAAGAGATTGAAGATTACAGATACCGGCATGGATGGCTACAAGATAGAACCGGTACTATCTTTAGTTTCTCTCCCTCCACCACCAAAACAGTTGGGCAAGCCATCAGAAGCTATGAGAACACAAACTTTAGCTCTGAATACTATATATGATGGTCTCTTTATACAGTCTTCTACCTCCTTGGCGGATGAAATAGAAGAGGATGTTGTGCTTAATTGGCTTTTTAAGGAAGATAGTCCAAATGAGGAGGTATGACATTGTGAGGTTTCCTCAAACCAATATGGTCGTGGTTACAAAATGATTCAGCACATGGGGTACTCAGGTACTGGTCCTTTGGGCAAACAAAAAGAAGGTATTACTGAACCAATTCAGCTACAAACCAAATCCACACATGATAAGGCTAGACTGGGATATAATCCAAAAAAGACATCAGACCAAAAACATGTTTCTAAGTCTAAGTGCTCGAAAAAGATATCACCTTTAACATTACATGAAGCAGACACTAAACAAACAAAAGTAGAGTGTAGACAAGAGAAAGAGGAATCAACAATCAAGAAAGAAGAAATAGTCGGTGCTCTTGCTTCGATGGTATTAGCTACGATAATACAAGAAGTTGAGGTTCCTGAGGATATAAGAGATGAAGTCGTAAGAATCAGAGAATTGTTTGCACCATTAAAAGTTCTAGTCACATATACTGGCAGGCAATAAGTAGATGATTCGGAGACTAATTCAAACAAGTATGAATGGGGTCTTGACTATCTTTCAGACACATACACTACAGAAACTCCAGAAGAATCTAGTGGTGTCATAGATGATACTCAAGAGATAATGCACATAAAACTAGAGAGGGAAATACAAGAAATTAGACAAAAGAGGCAAGCAAATTATGAACAAGGATTGAAAGGAGGAACAATACCAGAAAGATTCTCATCTATGTGTCCTTATCCTAAAATAGAAAAAATCAGTTATGGAACTACACAGGAAGAGTTAGAAGCTACAGAATAAGAACCAGTCATCAGTCTAAAAGAAGTTGAATGGAGTAGACGACAAAAAATCATAGAAACAATGAGATCATGTCAACAGGCGTGTCAGATACAAATGACAAATGAACCACAACATGAAGGAACTTGTAGCATTAAAAATGTTAGTATTGATACCATACATATGCTTACTAAATCACCTGAAAGAGACTTGGAAACTTCATCCGATGACTCTGATGACTCTGATGATAGTCCTATTCATGATGATACCCACTCAACCTCAAATTCTGAATCATCTGATACAAACAATGAAAAGTTGTCTACTAGTCTTATTACTGTTAAACCATGATATGATGTCTAGTCTGGCGTAGTAAATGATGTTACAAGTATGTCTATTGGATTTGATCGATTAAATATTAACGTGAACTTTAATAATCATGATCTGACTCTTCTTGGTCTCGAGACACTTATGCAAGGTATTATTCTGGAACTTGACTTTTCAATCCGCAGCTGTGATAACAATACCATGAACACTCTTGAACCTATCCAAAATTTGTCCTTAGTACATCCTGAATTGATTGACTGTACTTTAGAGAATCAACCCATGGATATACCTACTTTTGCCAATGACTATACATTATCCTATTATCTCAATGCAGTCAAACCTATAAACTCTTCCACTAGTGAACAGAGTGAAAATATGACTGAAGCAAATATCAAGTATCTTAGTTGCAAAAACAAGAAAAATAAAAATAAAAGATCTAATGGCGAAAACCATATTGCGGCAGTGTCAGAATCTAAAAAAGAGAAAATAAAGGATGTACCTAAAGGTGAGATACTTGGTATACTACCCAGTCATTTTCAGGAGCGGTCTTCCATATTGATCGAGCCAACTCAACCAATGAATATTGGGAATCAAGAGACACCACAAATCATTCACATAGCTCAATCACTATCAGCAGAAGAATTGAAGGAGTTCACTCAACTATTCCTAGAAAATAAAATAAACTTTGTATGGACGTACTCTGATATGCTAGGCTTGGATCCTAATCTCATTATGCACCATCTCTTAATCACACCAGGAGTAAAACCAGTTAAACAAAAACTCTATAAGATGCACCCGCATGTTGCACTATTGGTCAAAGCTAAACTAGAGAAACTGCTCAAAGCTAGATTTATCAGAGCAATAGATTATGCTGAATGGATTTCCAACATAGTGCCTATGTCAAAGGCAGATAAATCTATCAGAGTTTGTACAAATTTTAGAGATCTCAACAAAGCATGTACGAAAGACAACTTTCCATTGCCAAAAATTGATATGATAGTCAATATGACGGTTGGGTATGAGATGTACTCACTAATGGATGGATTTTCCAGTTACAATCAGATTAAAATCGCTCCTGGAGATCAAGAAAAGATAACTTTCACCTGTGCATGGGGAACCTTTTGCTAGAACGTTATGCCATTTAGGTTAAAGAACGCAGGGGTAACCTATCAAAGAGCAGTTACAACTATCTTTCATGACATGATGCATAAGAATATGGAAGATTATGTTGATGACACCTTAGTGAAGACTATGAAAAGATCAACGCATATTCAAGAGTTAGGTCCTATACTTGACAGAATGGAAAAGTTTAAGCTCTGATTAAATCCAAAGAAGTGTGCATTCGGAGTGACATCTGGTAAACTACTTGGCTACGTCATTTCAAAGAAGGGAATCGAGGTTGATCTTGAGAAGGTCCAAGCTATAATGGAAATTCCGCCTCCAAAGAACATCAGTCAAATGAGAAGTCTACAAGGATGTCTCTAATCCATTAGAAGATTCATTTCTCAACTAGCAGACAAAGCTCAACCTTTTACAAAAGTATTGAGTAAAGGAATAATATACAACTGGGATCAGCAGTGTGAACAACATCTTCAATAGATAAAAGAGTGCCTATCTAATCCACCGATATTGATGCCACCTATTCAGGGTGAGCCACTAATCTTATATATATCAGCAACTGATTCATCACCGGGGGCACTTCTAGCACAACAGGATGACAACAAAAAGGAAAGAGCTATTTATTACATCAGCAGGACATTGGTGTCTTATGAAATGAGCTATAGTATAATAGAAAAAGAATGCTTGGCATTAGTCTTTGCATCACAAAAACTGAGGCACTATATGCTAGCGCATTTAGTCAAGTTGGTGGCCAAAATCGATCCACTCAAGTATCTTCTTAATAAAGCAACACTCACCGGAAGATTGGCAAAGTGGGTAATGATCCTTATAGAGTTTGACATTGAATATGTGAAACACAGAGCCATAAAAGGATAGGTAATTGTTGATCAACTTGTTGAAGCTCCACTTGAGGATACTCAACCACTACACATCAAGTTCCTAGATGAATCAATAATGTATCTTACTCAACAACCCTAGAAGATGTTCTTCGATGGTTCCTTTACTCAAAATGGTTTAGATGCTGGCATACTATTCATTACCCCTCAGAAGTATTCAATTCCAAAGTCTTATAAGATCTTGTTTCCCTGCACAAACAACATTGCAGAATATGAACCTTTGGTGAATGGAATTAAACTAGCCATTAAATGGAAGGTTGCTGAATTACATGTCTATGGAGATTCTTAGCTGGTCATCAATCAGATCCATGATACATATCAAACTCGAGAAGAGAAATTGATGCCTTACAAGAGGATGGTGGATGATATCAAGAAGTACTTTGCTTTTGTATCATTCCAACAGATTCCTAGATCAGCGAATAGAGCAACAGATGTTATGGCTACCTTGGCATCTATACCTGAGCTACAGGAGTCCAATTTTTGCTTTGATTTCCTAGTGGAAGAGTTATATTACCTTGCTTATGACTCTCCTAAGACCCAAATAGTCTATTCTATTATTGGACATGACTCATCCCGATATAGCCACATCTATTCCTATCTATGCGATCAAATTATCCCTGAAAACCTTACTTGTAATGAGAAAAGAAACCTAACTCAAAACGCTTCACGGTATGTTATCATAGCTAACGATTTATTTAGATGAGGTTTGGACGGTACATTGATTAGATGTCTAGAAACTGAAGAATCTAAACGTGCATTATCGAAAGTCCATGAAGGTATTTGTGGATCTCATTCGAATAGTTTTACTTTAGCTCGGAAACTATTACGGGTTGGCTACTACTAGCCAGACATGGAAAAAGATGCCATAAAATTTGCTAAGACTTGTGAGAAATGTCAACTTCATGGAAATCTCATACATGCCTCGACAAGGGACCTCATACCATTTTTAACACACTTGCCTTTTCAGCAATGGGCCTTTGATCTCATTGGTCAGATATATCCAGCTTCATCCAATGGACATGAATTAATTATAACCGCCACTAAGTATTTCACCAAGTGGGTAGAGGCAATTCCGCTCATCAAAGAAACTGGTAAACAAGTTACCTTGTTCATCCTAAATTATATAATTTGCAGGTATGGGATACCTTCGTCCATCATGACTGATAATGGAGGACAATTCAAGAATAAAGATCTGGATGAGATTTGTGAGAAATTCAAAATAAAGCAACACTAGTCATCAGTATATTACCCTCAAGGTAATGGATAAGTTGAGGCGTCTAACAAAAACCTACTAACTATCTTGCACAAAACAGTGAACAAGTCTGGGAAAGATTGGCATCTGCAACTCAATCCTGCACTATGGGCTTACAAAACCTGTATCAGAACACCTACTGGGGCTACACCTTTTTCTTTGGTGTATGGGTCCAAAGCAGTATTACCTATTGAAGTGGAAATACCATCTCTAAGGGTTTCATTGCGAGGTCTTGTTACTGATGAAGATCATAGAATATCTAGATTGCAAGAACTCGAATTGTTGGATGAGCATCGGCAAGTGGCATTTGATCATCTCAGAGTGTAGCAGAAGAGAATGTCCAGAGGGTATAACAAGAAAGTTCGACAAAGAGAATTTCAAGTTGGTGACCTAGTTCTGAGAGAGAATCCAAAAAATCAACAATTTCGTGACAATAAAGGGAAGTTTGAACCCAACTGGCTGGGTCCCTACATTGTTACTGCAGTATTTGGCTCTGGTGCCTATCAACTCTCAAACTCGGAAGGAGAACAACTCTGTGAACCGATTAACACCATCCACTTGAAGAAATTCTTCGCTTAGCACTCTCTGCTCCAGCAAACTTGTACAATTAGAAAAATTCCTGAAAAAATCAAAAAAAGGGAAAAAGTCCTGAAGAAATCCAAAAAAAAAAGAAAAAAGAGAAAAGAAAGAAAAAATATAAAAAAGAGAGAAATTGCCCTAGTGAAAACCTGGTAAACAGGTACCTTGGTAAAAAAAAAAAAAGAATTTCTGCCAAGTAGGTGAAAACCTGGCAAACAGGCGCCTCTTGTACTCAAGAGCTCCATCTATCAATGCAACGTTGGCATTTCCCGCTTTCAAGCATCTTTTGCTTTCGCTTGTACATATTTTTAGTCACTTTTGTGACATCCTGGTTCATTGGAACCCTCATGACTTGAAACTAATCAATGTCCTAGTCTTAGGTTACTTGATAGAGCACATTACATATCCTAAGCAATGTCAACCAAGTCATTCTTCTGTCAGTGAAACCTAGTCGTCCACTCTGAGTTAGTTACCTATCTCCTAACTACCAAAGAGTTTATCACTGAGTTCACAAGAAAAACAACATAACGGAAAACAATCACTAAATAGTTTGAGCTATGAATGAAATTTTTTTTTGTATGCTATCTTTTATATTGATTTTTGATTATTGTCCCTCTGGGTAAGTCGAGGAAGTCTATTGTGACTAAGAGAAGAAAGGATTGGGGGCATAATATTTTCTTTGTTTTCTTCTTGTAGGAATGATCCTGATGATCTGGAAACATATAAATTAGCTAGGTGTGTGTGATAAGCCTTCACATTAAGGTGAAATTGCCTCACATACCTCGACTCCGCTTCTTTGTATGCTACAAGGAGGTCCATATCATTTCTTTGTTTGTTTTGAGGGAATTTCTTTATGATGCAATTTGGGTCCCTGCGAAATCTGTCTAAGGATATGAACGAAAAAAGGGTCATTACAGACAAGATAATTAAAATTGCACATTGAAAAAGAAAGGAAATCTAACTTGCCTGTTGTGTTCATTATGCTCAGTGATGAATCTTAAGTATTTTAAATCTAGTGACTAGGTTTAGGTTTCATTTCGCATATCATTTTGCATTTTTGTGAATCTAGAGTGATTTTGGTATGGTAATAATCTCTTTATCTTCTGAATGAGAGCTGAAAGCATCATCATTTCTTACGCTAAGTGGTCTATTTATCATTATTTCTTTGATCGAGTACTTGTGTTTTGAGATGTTTAGCTGCATACATAACATTCATATAGATTCATTCATTTTATTATCATTCATTTACATTGATCTTATTGCATAGAAAAACAAAAAATTGCATTACTCATTTCTCATTTTTCATTCATTTATTTGCATATAAAAAGAAACCAAAACATAGACATCCATATTCATTTGCATTACATACATTCATGCTGAAATAAATGCATACATATAGAATAAAGCATATAGAAACATCTCATAGTCGATTGACACAAGTATAATGAAGTCAAAATAGATCTCGTATATATATCATATCAAGTATAAGGGTACAAAATGATGTCCAATGACATATACAAACTCCCATTGGAGCAAGAAGCATATCGGCTACAAAAAATGGGTGTGTCTACAAAAAATATCTCAGCTACAAAAAGAATCATCTAGTTGGCGCCCTCTCCCTCATCACTTGGTGGAGGAGGAGGAGCCTAATGCCCTGGATCCTGTCGAGGTGCTCGTGCTCCCTCTGATCTAGCCATATACTATGAATAGGGTTGCACTTGTTGTGCAACAGGAACTACGACACTATATGCCGCCACATAATATGCAGCCCTACTGCTCTGGAGAAGCACCTCCTATCGTAGAGACTCTATCTCTACTCTTGACTCGGCTCTCAATGGTGTGATTTGATGATCACGCTCAGCCCTAACCTCGACTAGCTGTCGGTCTCGCTCTGCCAGCTGAGTCTGAGCCACTGTCAACTGTGACTGCAACTCTTCAAGGTGTACTCTCATCGATCGTCTCATGTCAGCCCTCTGCTCTCTCGCAGGCTCTCCGCCACCATCTCCACCACCATCTCCACTTGTGGCTCCACCCTACTCATCTCACCACTGCCGGACCTGCCTCGGAGCTACTTGCTCCTCCTCTCCACCACCCAACCTCACGCCTACTCTCCCAAGGGATCCACCCTCACCCCTCTACTGTCCAACATCAGCTCGCACTTCACTGCTGCTAGCACTAGGATCACCACCAGTCTATCGTGGAGCATCTGGTCTCTGGCCCTATCCCTGTCTATGGCCCTGTCTCTGTGCTTGTCCCTGTGCCGATACAGGGGCATCATCCTCCACATCCTCAATATGAGGAGCATGCTCTCCTGGATCTGTAAACCAAGGGAATGGATGCCGCTGAAAGTAATCCATGTATTGGGGCAATACCCCTGCATTTGCTATATCATCTAGGTAATCCCACCTCAGACGGTGTAAACCTGTCAGCTCCTGCATCACTAAAGCATAGGATAGCCTAGGTGACCATCCCTATCTCTCCTCATTGGCATATCGAGCATACGCTGTATACTCCTGAGAGATCCCCTGAGGCCGGCCGTACTGCCTCATCACTCATGAAATGATGAATCACTTTACAATAGTCTGTGATCTCCCAATCAATGGGCATGTAATAAACAGGTCTCTTCAAACCGCCCGCCAATCATCCCATGACTCCAACCCTCTGTACGGTCTCCATATGACAGCTATCAGATCATCGAGCTGCCATCGCCATAAGTCTGTCTTGCCCAAATGGGGCTGTGTAATATATCTAGCATACCTGTAAATAATCAACTACCCTGGCTCTCTACTATCATCAACTATTGACCGACAAACGGGAAGGTGCTCCCAATCCCACACTTGTAAAATGTACACCCCTGCAGCCATGCTCCACCCATCTTTGTAGACAATCTCATGCATCTCTCGATACATGTGGGCCAACAAACAAGAGCCCCAGCCAAGTCTCTGAGGGGTCTCTATCAACCTCTCCAACATCCGTCCCAATCCGCTCTGGAAACCCTATTGCCCTTTGTCTAGCATCAAAAAGCAACCAATGAAACCTACTAGGACACATGCCAGCGGATACTCCTCACTGTACTTGCCCATCAATATATCCCAGCTCATGGAACGAGTCAAGATATCAGGATCCCTAAATACGTTCCTAAGAGCCTGTAGTCCAGGTAACAATGAAAAATCATAATCCACCTTATCCCCAGCAAAAGGGATATGAAGGATCCTATACACATCCTCGTGAGTGATAGTCAACTCCCCAACTGGCAAATGAAAGGTATTATGCTCTGAATGAAACCGCTCTACCAACGCTGTGAGCATCCCGTGGTTCACACGGATATCAGGTAACCTCATTAGATGAGTCAAGCCACACATATCAACATGAGCCTGCTCAACCTCAGACAAATCATGAACTAAAGCCATAGTGGGAGGATATACGCATCTAAAGAGCACAGGAGGTAAGCACACCTACAAAAAAACCCAACAACGATCATCAAAAAACATTCCAAATGAGCCTACAAGAGAAGTTAAACATCACGCAAATCCAAATAAGTCAGATTCAAAAGCAAAATTTCATGTTTACACTTTAAAAAATGATCACTATCTTTCGAACGACAAAACACAGTCAAGAAGCATATCGTACAAGTCAGGAATGGCTCTCGTACGAGAAAATAGCTTCGAACGACAAACTTTTACACATCACATGACAAAATGGTCTTTTAATAGACCTGTCGTATGACACAAGGGTGAATCTCGTACGACAAATCTAATGGCTTCAAACGATAAAAGAAAATTTGCCAGTTTCTCGTACGAGATAGGATCCTGTCTTACACGATAAACCGCAACACCCGACCCAAAACCCGTGAAAAACGTGAAAAATAAACAAAAAAATCAAAATTGGAAATATAAGGAGGCTAAAGATCAATCACTTACCATTGGCTCGTAGTTTCGGGGTTGATTGTGACATCTCTGGCACTCAAATCGATGCTGACAAGTAGGGACCAGCATTTTTCTTCACAGAAGGCTTTTTGAATTTTCAAACTTGGAGGGTTAAAATGATTTGAAAATGACACTTTCGTCCTATATATAGCCTAAAACCTAATTTTTCAACTTGCTCTGATGGTTATGAAAATTGTACCCTTAGCTAATGTTCCTGCTCTGATTCCATTTTCGGGATCGAAATCAAAATTTGAGATCATCTTACTAGTCAATTTCAGAATTTGGACCACTTAGCGCTCTTTTCATCAAATGCTCATTGTTTCTTCGATTTGTGCTCAATTTCTCAATTTCAACATTGAATCTCAATTTCAAATTTATGAATCAATTTCGCAATCAATTCAATCTACAAAATTCTTCAAAATCAATTTGTGCTCACATTACTTATTATTGCTCAAAATTGCCTAAAATCAAACACTCTCGCTATCTTTCGATTTCGCTCCTGAGGGGGCATACAAGTGACCTTATGACCTTACATCTTTACATGTCGAGATAATTTTTCAAATCTTCATCAAAAGTCGAGCAAAATCTTTTCAATTAAAGAAAATCAATTCTTATTGCTAAATGGGCATCTCAGCTTCATCGCTTCACATCAAGTTGAGATCTCTCGATCATCTGAATCGAATCAATCGCTAGTGGCATATCAGTTTCATCACTTCAAATCAAGCTGATATTTGTTTTTCATCTGAATTAATCTCTTAACATTAATCAGTTTCATCGCTTCAAATCAAATTGATTATTCGTTTAAACTCAATCAAAATTTTAAAGAGTTTCTTTGATCACACTCAATCTAAGTGTTCAGTATTCATTTCTTGATCAAGCTGAATGGTTCATTCTTCACTCATCGTGTCATGATCAATCAAGTTCAAGATCGATTTTTATCATCACTCACTACATCTAAGATCAATCAAGTTCTATATCAGTAAGATCCGCTTCTTGATCAATCAAGTTCAAGTTCGGCATCTTTGTTTTCTATCGTTCCTCAGTTCAATCAAGTTCGGGATCGGTATCACTTTAATTAGACTTCATTCAGCTTTGTCACTTCGAGTTAAGCTAAACACCTTGCTTTTCATCTAGTTCATGATCAATCAAGTTCAGAACTGCCATCTCCTAGACATCACACATTCTTTGAATCAACACGTTGTTCGCACCTTAATTCAAAGAGGGGCAAATGTAATACCCTAAAATTGGTCATCTAAACCATGGGCCCCTAATCTCAACAACATCACCAAGGTCCTAACCAAAGGCAATTAAATTAATCTTGAGTACATTATTAATTCTTTAATTATCAAAAATCACATGGCAAATCAACTACTCAATATTAATTAAATATTTATTTAATTAATTGAATCATTTCCAATAATACCATTTTGATCAATTATCCCATTTTAATTTATTAAATATCCTTGCATATTTAATTAATTAATAAATTTGCCATTCAATAATGCAAAAAGGATTAATTTATTACAAAAGATGAATTAATTTATTACAAAGAGTTGAATTGAAAATAAAACAAAAAAAAGAATTGAGTTGAGAGAGAAATCAAACTTGAGATATTATTTCTTTTTTTAAATTTAGAACTTGAAATCAGAAAAGCAATTTAATTGAATTATTGAATTATTCTCTAAAATCGGAACTCAAAGCTTTTCAAAACAGAAAAAGAAGTTCAGTTGCATTGAAAAGATCTTTTTCTTGAATAAATTAAAGAATTATCTATTTTTATCCTATATGCATGGAATTAATTTATTATTATTTCCCAATGCAACTTGGACTTCTAATTTGAATGCATTTCAATTAAATTATAATTGGAATCTATCTCAAGGTTAACTGAACATGATTTCTCAATTATTTTCAATTAATCCTAAATTGAGCTTTTTCTCTTGTGATTCTCTATAAATTCAGTCTTCAACTCTCATTCCAATTCACCCCAGAGATTTTTGAGAACACGCTTGGAGATTATTATCACGCTAATTTCGCTCTGGAGTCATTGAAGAATATTGTGCTTTTTAGATTATTTGCATCCATTTTCCATTCATTATTGCTTGCATCCATTGTTTCTTGAATTGATTATTATTGCTTGAATTATTCATCCATCTTGCACCCATATAGCTTAATATCATATAGATTAAATCCTTCATCTTGGTGTAGTCTAGTCACTAGTATTGCTTATAAAAATATGAGAGCAATCTTATACTCGCATCTTTTAGAAGGCAATTGGTCGCTTTGCTATGGTTTATTTCTTATTGATTATTGATTACTAACCATGCATATAATGACTTAATTGAAGTGTTGTGCTTGCAGCTACAAGTTCACTTTTTCACACACACACATACCATCAATGCATTAAGTTTCCTCATAATGGAGTTGAAGTAATAGTTAATGGTGATCCTAATCCATTTATATACTGCAATAACTTGAAACCTAGATCAGAAATAACAATCCCAGTCAATTGAGAGGTTGTTCCTTCATCAGCATACGTTGATCCAGAATCCTTGAAAGATTCTACATCAAAGCAAGCAGAGATCAAAGAAAAGTTCAAGATTAGAGACATGGGATGTGGTGAGTATATCTTTCATGTTGATCAACTCCCACTATCCCCTAACACATTTAGTCGATAGGAACAACCTACAAACAAGTTGCAATGTCAAGGAATTGGGTGTGAACCACCTAGTGTTGTGGCTACTAAGTCTAAATGCAAATCTCCTCTATCGGTGCAAGCAGCTCTTGATATCAATGGTCCTAAGAGTGGTTCCAATGAAGAATCTATTGAGTGTATTGTCAGCCCTCTTGAGAACTCACATAACCTTACCATTTCATCTACTCATTCCATTTCCACTCCTCTCCTAGACTTGGATAAAAAAGAATCAGAAAAGCCCTTACTCACTGGGGATGAAAAACCAATCTTTGAAAAGAAAAATCTACAAGTCAAAAATAAAGAGAAGTCCTTTAGTCCAAATCAAAATCAAAAGCTATTGAACTCTGAAAAAATCAAGGTCAAGGATAAAAATCATATGAAGAAAAAAGGGAAAGATATGATCTCCCCAATACCAAAATAACTGGGGGCAAAAGTTCTAAAATTTCAAGTCAAAAACATACTTGTTGATCCTAAGTCTCCATCATGCCATCCTACTTTCACTTATTTTTGCAATCATAAGCCTTCATTCCATCCACTTGTTCCACACATCCATCCCCTTTTGGCGATACATCATGGACCTTTAATGGAGCTTCTTCGAGGAACTTTGTTATCAGGCATGCCCAAACTTCTTTAGGTGACACGCATACAGGCTTGTGTAGTCCACGTGCTAGTAATTCTATCTCAGTTCCTTTATCAAGGAAGACAGTCACTCAAGCTACACATCATTCAGTCAAGGAACAATGCAGCTACAATCATAAGGTAAAGCCTCATACATTTGAGGAGGGTGACTTAGTTCTCAAGGAAAATCCCAAAAATTAGCAAGACAAAGAGAACAAGGGCAAGTTCGAACCAAATTGGCTTGGTCTTTACATCATCACAATAGCCTATGGATATGGTGCATATCAACTCTCAACCCCAGAGGGAAAACCTTTGAAAGATCATATCAACAACATGCACCTTCATAGGTTTTACACATAGCTCTTCAGAATATCCTAGTTCAAAAAGACAAAAAAAAAAAAAAAAAAAATACAAAAAAAAATCATAAACAAAAAATCGTTACTTGGTGAAAACCTAGCAAACAGGCGCCTTGTGACACAAAAAAATTGAAAAATACAAAAAGTAAAGAAAAAAGAGTTTCATCCAATGGTGAAAACCACTTCGAGGGTGCCCTAAGCAAGTACCATGGTGAAAACTAGGTTACCAATGCCATGTGTAGAGACATTGCTCCTCCTTCCTTCGGGATTCAATCTCATCCTTTCACTTTGCACACACTCACAGCCTATCAATCCTTAATAAACTTACCCATTCCCATCATGGCTTGTTATTGATCTACCTAAGATTGGTTAGCCACTCATAATAATTCTTCCTTTTCACCCCTTTCCATCTGTTGGTCACCAAATCTGGTTAACCCAAGAACACCTGCAAATCTATCTATGAGATAGCCAATCTCAACCAATGAAACACTTTAGGGCCTGAACAACATAACATAGGATCCTAATGATCCTCCTGCACTTTAGCTTTTGCTAAACCTAGGGGGGGACATCCTTTTGATGCATAAAATTTAGACTCATTACCCACATATGACAACATCAACAAAGCAGACAAACCATTCCACAAGCTCACCCAATTTAGAAACACACTACAGATTGGCTAAATCTGTATAAACCATAAATGAAAACAGAGCTTGGAATGAAAAGAACACAAACCCCTAAACATAAAGGGAAATACATTGGTCTTTAATTTGAATTAATCTAAAACTATCCCCAAATCTGCAAGGCCAATGCCTTGTTCATTGGGCAACAGAGTCACACAGAACTGTAAATGTGCATCCTAGTCACAAATTGGTTCTCCTTAAATGATATTCCTGCATTAATACCTTATACTAATGCATTACTCAATCCATTCACAAGATCATCAGATCTGGGACACATTCCATTATTCATGACTGATCATAGAGTTTAAAACCTTCATTGAAGGATACCCACAAGAAATCACACAACCTCCTTGAAATTGACAAATTTCATCCTCCTTGAGGATTGAATTCATAATAATGAAATACATATATAGAGACAATATTGTGAGAAGTTACTCATGCCTGACACAAGTAAGGTCTGTAACTAGAAAAACCATCTACTATCCTGCAATGTAATCTCTATACCTTGAAAAGATCCATAGAATTGTACACGTTTGGGTCAAGAAATTTAGAAAATGGAAGCCATGAAAACTGGAGCACTTCCCCCAAAATTATAGAACCATTACAATGAGAAGAAAATGGGAATAAGAAGGAGAGGGAAAAACATTAGGTCTGCAACCGAAATTGCCAAGTGTCTTTTCTTCTAACCGAATTTCACTTCCTTCCTCTTTCCCATGGAAACTACTCCCAAAATATCCAAAATTTGCTAAAATTAACTACCTAATTGGATTCCTTATTCCAAGAGCTTTCCGGCGATATATAATACTTGCCATTTTGGGCAAAAATGGACCTCTGGGCAAATTAATTCTTCATGTGTGCACAATCATTTAAATTTTTCAATTTTTTATATAGTTTTCAACTATATATTTAACTTTAATTTTTACCAATTTTTGGCTCCTGACGCCCTGCCACGTGGCAACCTCTGGTTGGCTGATGGGGTCCACTAGGTGCCACCTCGGATGACACCTCATCACCACCACATGTACGCTTTGTTACTCCAACTTGTCTGCTTGCTTGTCGGCCACATCGTCGTCACCTTAGCGACATGTCATCGCCACCTCAGCAGGACCTACGAGCTATCTTTCCACCTAGACCCGCCACCTGTCTTTCGCCATTTTGCAATGGCTAACTAGCTTCCATCTTTGGGTTATGAAGTTACACAGGCCGTTGGATCATTTGAACTTGCTCACTCTTTAACCTTTGCCATTTCAACACATGCTTTTCGCCATTTCACGAAAGTTATTCGGCGTGCATCTTCCCTTTGTGAATCCACATGCACCGTAGACCTCCGGCAACTTGCTCGATCTTTAACTCACCATTTCTCTGCAAAACTCACCTGCCTCGGGATCTGTGCCTACGTGGGGTCCACTTGGTCACCACTCAGCCTCCTTGGTTGCCTCGAGAAGCATGCTCGTGCACATGGGGTCCACCTGGGTGCCCAACCAACACCATCCGTCAAAAGCCTCTTGAGGCTTTGACATATTACTTGGGTAAAGCCTTGCTTATAAACATCAAAAATTTTGCTCCCACCACCAATGTGGGATATATGCATTTTCTTGAGAATGCATTTCTCAGCTTACCCCTTGAGTTTTAATGGCGGCCTTTCTATGATTTGCATTGCTTGGAAGTTTCTACATTTTACATGCCACATTTTTTCTTGGAGTCACCACGGTGAAGGAGGGGGATTACTTTAAAACTTGCAAATTGCATCAAGAATTTCATGTGCTTTCCTTATCCATACCATGCAACACTTGCATACACCCACCATTTGCATTTGATGCATGTCACACAGAGGAAAGGAGCAGAGGACTCTATGAACTGCAATTGATTTTATTTCCTGAAAGTTGCTACCACGTGGGAGGAGGATTTGCTATGTTTTGAAGATTTTCTGCAACCTTTTCAATGTGACTTCCACTTTATCAATATCCATGGCTTCTCCATTTTCAGATTTTTATTTCCAGTCTCATCTACTGCAACATCGTCATTTTAAAATATGGAACTGTTTGTTCTAAACTTGTCCCTTCATCCATGCAGGGAATAGGGAGCACTGTTGTTTGCATTTTGCCTAGAGGCTGCTTCTATACACCTGAAAATCGCATTAGTTGGAGTTTACAACATCATTTGCCATGACGTGGGAGGGTTGGGCTTTAAGCCTACTGCTTGCATTAGCTAAAATTTTCTTCCATCTGCCCAAATACCACGTCTAAAACCACACCACACATTTGCATGGAATTCTATGGATTTAATCTCTGTATAATTTTGTATTCATATATTAGGAGATTGTAATGAAAGGTTGCAATGCCAACCAAGGCAACATTATATTGCATTGATCATAGAATACATGAAATTGGTGTAAAAGTTGTTCCAACAGACAGATGCTTGGAACCATATCTGATGCCCATAGTGCCATTATCTTCCAAATTAATCCTTTTCTTGATTAGTAAAGGCAAAATAGAAAACACATTCATTCCATAATCTCGAAAGAAGGCACATGATCGCAGTTGCAATGTATTATTCAAGTTTGAAACTTCAATGTCCATAAACTTATGTGGATTTTGGGGATGTTGCTGCCATCGGAATATAGCATCTGTCTTGGCATCTATATTGCTTCCAAGTGGACCTCACAATGTAGCAGTGAAATCCACATTTAAATTTTTTTAAATTACTTTATTGAACAAAGTCGCCAATAAAATCAATGCACGAGCATGAGCCAGGTCGGGCCCAAAAGTGGGTCCAGCTAAAAAAAAAAAAGTTTTCATGCAACTGACCTCTAAAAAACTTTAGGAACCTCAAACTTACCTCTAGAATCAATCGACACCATTTTCGGATCATCAAACTGAGTTTTACAACTTTCAGGCACTTACGCCACATTTTCGCATTTAATCGCGAAGACGTAATTTTCAAACCAGTCAAAACATCTTTCTAGACCTCGCCATCTGACAGGCGTGTACTTTGATATACAAGCATGAACTTTACCAAATGGTTTTTCCAGACAAGTCCCGAGTGAAGAGATATTAATTTTTGAAAATGACCAACTGACTTTGTCGACACTGCGGACCTGATGAAGTCAATGTTCAGGCAACTCATGATGCCTTTCTTAAAAATATCAAATGACCTCCGTAAACCCTCAAATATAAGACATAGGTACCTTGAAGTACATATTAAAACTTAGAATTCTCAGTTCAACCAAAATTCTAACAGGGTGCAAACGGCGCGCTCATGAAAACAACTACTTCAATTGATACGACAATGAAAGTACGGATCACTGAAATAGATGGCTCAAAAAACCCTTTCGAAAACCGATCAAATGGATTGGTGGGAGCTTGAAATTTGAAACATAGCTATTCATTTATACCAACAATAGCCTAGAATAAACATTCTGACATGCCATTTACTAAGGCAACTTTTACACTTATGCAAAAAAAAGGCTCCGACTAGCAGCTGAAACAGGGACTTGGCAAACCATACAAATTACAAACAGATTGAGCTTTGAAAAATGAGCAAATGGATTCATAAAGACTTGATAATTTGCATAGATGCTCACATTTATGCATAGAATTCAATCCATTTTGAATTTCAATATGATGATCAACAGGGAAAAAGATATAAACACCCAAAGTAGGCTACTCAATAAAATCTGCATTTGTGCCTAAAATGCACTTTCAGCTCACCCCTCGAAATGGGTACCTGGTAAACTTATCCAAACTGAAATCTGAAAGTTGCACATCATTGTATAGGCCAAATGAAATGTGTAGGACATGCTTCCCAAGCCTTACCCCCTGAAAATCAACTGGCTCCATTTTGCCCTCTCTCTAACTGGGCCATTCAAACTAACTCGTTTGGAAATGTAGAGAAATTTTTTTAAATGGGCCTCTAAACTTGACTCAAATTTAATGAGTCCCAACAATGGCTTTGACTGGGGATGGTTGATTTCAAGATCAACACAAGAGCATAGAATCAATGGTTAAGCAGACCACCCAAAAACAGATCACTCATCTTCTCTTCTCAAAAATAGGGCTTCCTTATTCTACCCAAACAGCAGGGCACTTTATTGAAAACCACACAACTGAAACAAAGAAACTATACAAAATATACAACTTATAAATGGCACCGGGCCATCAAAACTAAAATCAATTCTTACCTCTATCAAAAACATGATTTTCGTTTCCACAAATCAAAGGTAAGCTGAAATCATCATTCACATCTGCCTGTTCAAAAACACTTCCACTTCTAATCAGCTGATCACATAAAACATAATCATCAACATGTTCATAATCAATCAATCTTTGAAAACCAAATGAATGCTGAAAGGGTTGATCACTAGGTGACATAGGAGTGCCATACTCTTTACCATTCTTTCCTGGCTGAAATGAAAAGTAGTCTAACTTATTCTGAAAGTTGAGAACATTAGGCACATCTCTACTGCTAGTTTGCTCAAATGATGAACACTCTTCTACAATGATGGCTTGCAAACTAGAGAGGAAAACTTCCTCATAAACTGATAGCACCTCATCTTGCTGATCACAATTTCTATCAGCACTTTGCATAAGTAAAAACACATGATCATTACTTGTCAATGATTCATTTCCCACTTGCAAATCAGGGAAAATTATTTCAGATTTGTCATGCCTTTTAAAAGCGAGATCCACACAATGCATAGCAAAATCTGAGTTCATATCAACACATGAATCTACATTATCACACCTATCAAGCGTATATGCATCTTCATCTTTTCCATCACTCAAATCAAATATAGGGAAAGAATCAATACCATAAGTATCATACTTTACACCCTCAAAAACATCATCAGTATCTAAACAGGTACTGGTTGGATGTGAGAGATTGGGCACATTTTTAGATGCATACCTCTGAAAATCAACAGCTAAGAGTTCTGAAATTTGTTCACTACTTAGTGAACCTTCTTCTTCATTTTCATTTGCCTTGGATTCATCCTTTGAGTTGTAAACATTGTCCCAATCTGATAAAGGTATTAAATCAACAGTTCTCATGTCTCTATGCACATTTATTTCATCATTACAACAACTTGCATCCCCATCATAGCCTTTATCATGCTGCTCATAAAGTGCTGCTATAGGTTGCAACATAGTTTCATAACTTTGGTTGCAAATATTTTGTGGATTGAACTTAACAACAAGGTGATCCATATCATTAAAATCTAAAACCTCAATGGGCTCATGATTAAATTTGAACAATTACTTATATTCTCACAAATTTCTTCTTGCTCTAAATACACATCTAATCTGTCATGCTGAGAATAAGAATCACCTTCAGCATCATAGGAGGCATATCCATTCACAGATTCATCTCCTTC
The DNA here is from genome assembly GCF_030272615.1 of Cryptomeria japonica. Taxonomy (NCBI): domain Eukaryota; kingdom Viridiplantae; phylum Streptophyta; class Pinopsida; order Cupressales; family Cupressaceae; genus Cryptomeria; species Cryptomeria japonica. The sequence goes on from NC_081412.1 coordinate 422,786,020, forward strand.
ACTGTACTCAATCTTGTGTACATTTTCAGATTTAATTACTTCGATCTCATCTATCCATTCTTTAATGCATGCAACACTTTCTTCTCTCAAGGTAGTAGACCAATTAATTGAGTCAAGCTCATCAAGCTCTAAAAATAATTCAATCAAAACAGACTCATGGGGTCTAGCATCAGCTGGAAACTCATTTAATGCAACTATAAATCTTTCATAGAAAACATATGATGACTCTTCCTCTTTTCTTTTCCCTACTTTCTTTCTTAAAAATAAGATAAACTTCTCCCGGATCTTTTGAAAACATATCTCAATTTCCCTATCAATTTCTTTCAGATTTGACAAAGGATTTTTAGATCTAGGAACTACATCTAGATCCATCAAGTTTATAACATTTACTGAACCATTATTTGGACAATGCATCCTATTGCTTTACAAACTCCTTTCAAAACACGTGCAGTCATTAATTTTAAGAATCATACACACTTCTCCCATCACTTATGACTGAATTTTTTTTTTAAAACATGAAGTATGTAAAGGGCAGATTTCTTTTCCTTTCAATGGTGACTGTTTCACCTTATAAGGAGCATATAATTTCATAGATACTTTGAGGAATACCTAGTAAAATCAATGTTGCTTCTGTTCACTTCATTTTCCCTTGACTGAGACCTTCAATCTCAAAACTCCAAGCCTTTGTTACCTCTTTGCTGCAAGCTCACCAAATCCTTTAAATTTTTTACAATAGTGCACACTGGTGCAAAGATCTTTCAGAGTCGCCACTCACTGCTATGATAATTTATAAAATCAATATAGAACATGAACAAATCTACACTTACACAAAGATAAAAAGATAGCAGACGTTCAACACTTGGATAGGAATTGACTCTCACAAAGAAGACATTCCCGACTTCATACAACACTACTAGGAAGATAACAATAGATCTGAAAACACTTTCAGATTTACAACACTTTTATGACTCTTTCCTCAAATGGATATGACCAGACTCATGGATTTGACTTGACAAAATTCTTTCATCTTTGTCCCCAGCAGAGTCGCCATTTTTGTTGGTCACCAAATCTGGTTAACCCAAGAACACCTGCAAATCTATCTATGAGATAGCCAATCTCAACCAATGAAACACTTCAGGGCTTGGACAACATAACATAGGATCCTAATGATCCTCCTGCACTTTAGGTTCTGCTAAACCTAGGGGCAGATACCCTTTTGATGCATAAAATTCAGACTCATTACCCACATATGACAACATCAACAAAGCAGACAAACCATTCCACAAGCTCACCCAATTTAGAAACACACTACAGATTGGCTAAATCTGTATAAACCATAAATGAAAACAGAGCTTGGAATGAAAAGAACACAAACCCCTAAACATAAAGGGAAATAGATTGGTCTTTAATTTGAATTAATCTGAAACTATCCCCAAATCTGCAAGACTAGTGCCTTGTTCATTGGGCAACAGAGTCACACACAAAACTATAAATGTGCATCCTAGTCACAAATTGGTTCTCCTTAAATGATATTCCTGCATTAATACCTTATACTAATGCATTACTCAATCCATTCACAAGATCATCAAATCTGGGACACATTCCATTATTCATGACTGATCATAGAGTTTAAAACCTTCATTGAAGGATACCCACAAGCAATCACACAACCTCCTTGAAATTGACAAGTTTCATCCTCCTTGAGGATTGAATTCATAATAATGAAATACATATACAAAGACAATATTGTGAGAAGTTACTCATCCCTCACACAAGTAAGGTCTGCAACTATAAAAACCATCTACTATCCTACAATGTAATCTCTATACCCTGAAAAGATCCATGCCTGCATTTTCAAGAAATTCCCATCTACTACCTGATTGGATTCCTTATCTCGAGAACTTTCTGGCGATATATAATACTTTCCATTTTGGACAAAAATGGACCTCTGGGTGAATTAATTCTTCATGTGTGCACAATCATTTAAATTTTTCAATTTTTTATATAGTTTTCAACTATATATTTAACTTTAATTTTTACCAATTTTTGGCTCCTGACGCCATGCCACGTGGCAACCTCTGATTGGCTGATGGGGTCCACTGGGTGCCACCTCAGATGACACCTCATCACCACCATGTGTACACTTTGTCACTGCCACTTGTCTGCTTTCTTTTCGGCCACATCGTCGCCACCTCAGTGACATGTCATCGCCACCTCATCGGGACCTGCGAGTTGTCTTTCCACCTGGACCCGCCACATGTCTTTCATCATTTTGTAATGGCTAACTAGCTTGCATCTTCGGATCATGAAGTCATGTGGGCCGTTGGATCATCTAAACTTGCTCACTCTTTAACCTTCGCCATTTGAGCACGTGCTTTTTGCTATTTCACGATAGTTATTCGGCGTGTATCTTCCCTTTGCAAATCCATGCGCACCGTAGATCTCCAACAACTTGCTCAATCTTTGACTCACCTTTTCTTTGCAAAACTCATCTGCCTTAGGATCCGTGCCTACGTGGGGTCCACCTGGTCGCCACTTAGCCTCCTTGGTCACCTCGAGAAGCGCACCCACGCACGTGGGGTCCACCTGGGTGCCCAGCCAGCACCATCCGTCAAAAGCCTCTTGAGGATTTGACATATTAGTGTTAGGATTCCCACAGATACTGAGAAAGGGGGTGGGGGGGGTGAATAAATATCTAACTGGTGTAGATAATTTCTTATCTTAAAACATGTAGAATATATTATAACAATGTACTGGTATGCAAGAAATAATGCAATAAACAGAATTAAAAACATCCACATGAAAAGCACACTATGACACAAGGATTTAATGAGGAAACCTGGTGTGGGAAAAACCTCGGTGGGATTTGTGACCCACAATATCCACTTATTGGCCAATAAGAGAATATTACTTACAATAGATGCAGGAAGGCCAACTGCCTAGAGCTCACTGCTCAAATGGGAAGTCTCACTGACTTACAATGTGGATTATACAAATCCAATATCTTGTACTGCTTTACAATAGCATCTATAATGCCTGATTCAGTACCAGTTGCTGCTCTGCTTCTTACATAAACCCTTTACCCTATATTTCGCATAATAGGTCTTCCTTACTACCAAAATGTCTACAATGATCTCTTTTATATATAAGAGTCATTTTACAACATGCCAAGTCGGCCTACAAAGTTTTTACAATAATAAACAAAATATAATATAACGAAATCCTATCGGCCTCTATGTCGGTATACTTCCTTTCTCTATGTCGGTGCCGGTGTCCTGAGTGCCGGTGTAGAGTTTGATCATTGATGCCGGTGCACTAACTTGCCGGTGTAATGCCTTGCCGGTGCCATAGGATTGTAAGGTTGCCATCAATGACAAAACCTTCAATCACATACAATGTCTCATTGGAGTGTGCATATGCCAACAATCTCCCCCTTTGGCATTGATGGAAACACTCATGAGAATTTCCAAAAGTGTATCCAAAAATGTGAAGTCCAAAAATGTTACCAAAAATGTGTGTGCTCCCCTTGAGCATATGATTCTTGTGATGTTGAATTTTCTCATCCCACTACTCCCCCTTTGGCATCAATGACAAAGGTTGTCAAGATGTCAGTAGAGTTTGTAGTTTCAACCTTGTAACTGGGTAGTTACAATTTGAAATAGATTCACCAAAATCAAGTTTAGACTATCCATAAACTTTTTACTATCTCTTCCAACAATTAGTTGGGTAAAGCCTTACTTATAAACATCAAAAATTTCGCTCCCACCACCAATGTGGGATATATGCACTTTCCTGAGAATGCATTTCTGATCTTACCCCTTGAGTTTTAATGGTGGCCTTTCTATCATTTGCATTGCCTGGAAGTTTCTACATTTTACATGCCACGTTTTTGCTTGGAGTCACCACGGTGAAGGAGGGGGATTACTTTAAAACCTGCAAATTGCATCAAGAATTTCATGTGCTTTCCTTATCCATACCACACAACACTTGCATACACCCACCATTTGCATTTGATGCATGTCACGCAGAGGAAAGGAGGAGAGGACTCTATGAATTGCAATTGATTTGATTTCCTGAAATTTGCTACCACGTGGGACGAGGATTTGCTATGTTTTGAAGATTTTCTGCAACCTTTTCAATGTGACTTCCACTTTATCAATATCCATGGCTTCTCCATTTTCAGATTTTTATTTCTAGCCTCATCTACTGCAACATCGTCATTTTAAAATATGGAACTGTTTGTTCTAAACTTGTCCCTTCATCCATGCAGGGAGGAGGGAGCATTGTTGTTTGCATTTTGCCTGGAGGCTGCTACTATACACCTAAAAATTGCATTAGCTGGAGTTTACAACATCATTTGCCATGACGTGGGAGGGCTAGGCTTTAAGCCTGCTGCTTGCATTAGCTAAAAGCTTCTTCCATCTGCCCAAATACCATATCTACAACCACACCACACATTTGTAAGGAATTCTATGCATTTAATCTCTATATAATTTTGTATGCATATATTAGGAGATTGTAATGAAAGGTTGCAATGCCAACCAAGGCAATATTATATTGCATTGATCATAGAATACATGGAATTGGTGTAAAAGTTGTTCCAACAGATAGATGTTTGGAACCATATCTGATGCCCATAGTGCCATTATCTTCCAAATTAATCCTTTTCTTAATTAGTAAAGGCAGAATAGCAAACACTTCCATTTCATAATCTCGAAAGAAGGCACATGATCGCAACTGCAATGCATTATTCAAGTTTGAAACTTCAATTTCCATAAAATTATGTGGATTTTGTGGATGTTGTTGCCATCGGAATATAGCATCTACCTTGGCATTTGTATTGCTTCCAAATGGACCTCACAATGTAGCAATGAAATCCGCATTTAAATATTCTGAAATTATTTTATTGAACAAAGTCACCAATAAAATCAATGCACGAGCATGAGCCAAGTCGGGCCCCAAAGTGGTTCTGGCTAAAAAAAAATTTGTTTTCATGCAACTGACCTCTGAAAAACTTCAGGAACCTTAAACTTACCTCTGGAATCGATCGACACCATTTTCGGATCATCAAATTTAGTTTTACAACTTTCAGGCACTTACGCCACATTTTCGCATTTAATCGCGAAGGATTCATATTTTGTGAAGAACATGAATGATGAAATATAGGAATTTCCAGTGCATGGACAACCCCTGAAGCATTATTTCTCTTAATGTCCATGCAAAGTAGGTTCCTTGTTTGTACATATTTTGTTTCTTTCCTGCTTTTCTATTTGGGTCTGTGTTTTGGTCTATTTCTCCAGAGTTTCTAAGTTTTCTTGTGTTGACCTTGCGGTCAACCATCCCCAATCAGAGCCGCTATTATTACTATTTAAAAAATGGGTTTTCCTTTCCCATAAGTTGGCTATTATTTTTGAAATTTTGAATTAGAACTGCTGTCAGTTGGTTCAGCTCTGTGTTAGGTCTTAGGGCTTTTAGGGTTTTAATTTCAAATTCTCCAATATTTTCGCAAAATATTGAAAGCCCCTGGTTTCTAATTCCTTGTTACTTTATCCACTTAAGTGATGGGTCTCAGGTTCGTAAGAAGTGTCCCCCCTTGTCATTTGCCTAGGCGGTCTTGTGAATTAATCACAAATTTTTATGCCTTTTACTTATTTTCCTCCTAGTGTTGTTGAGCCCATTAAGTTGTGCGCATCTTCCAGGAAAATCTATGGCTTTTGCTATTTCGCGAGGCAAAGTTGCGCGTGGTTTAAAACCTGCAAAATGGTGAAAAGGAATTGTGTTCAAAATGGCTAAAAGGGTTTCACATAAAAGATGGTCATCTTTGATTTCATCCGATGGTTAGCGCTATTTTGCGAGATAAAACGGCTCGACAGTTAAACTCTGCGAAATGGCAAAATGATGTGGCATTCCAAGCAGATAGTCCGGCTAGTCTAGAAGGCGAGTAAGATGATGGCACGTGGCAGAAAACACAATAGTTAGTGAGGTAGGTTCGAGAGTTTAAAAGAAGGTGGGTCCCATAAGTGAGTCATGCCGCGGGATAAAAGGCGATCTGACAGATACAAGTGGCAAAAATGCAGAGGAACCTAATGTTTTTCTCTCAGCAAATGAAAGACTGACATGTCAGCTTGGAAAGCGACTAGATGCCAGCTACTTGGAGTTGAGTCAAAGGGCCCACATTTGCCAGAGTCAGTTCAGAGTGTAAAGATCGATCAATTCTCATTTGATCGGATGACCCGTGTTATTTCGCAAAGGTAAAGTGCTCGCGCTTTAAGCCCTGCAAAATGGTGAAAAGGTTTTGTGTTCCCAAGAGAAAACAAAACATGAAGTTAAAGGAAGATCAACTTCGTCTTGATATGACTGCTAGTGTTATTTCGTGCTTGTAAGATGTTTGAAGGATATGCTTCGCGAAATGGCAAAAGTAAAGGGCATTCATCTTGGTGTTAGGCTAGACAGTGATGTGTATCTGAACACGTGGTTTCCAAAGAGATTAAAGGCGCTAAGGTGTAACCAGCGGTTATAACATGCGGGTGACTCAGAATTAATCTTAAAGAGTCTCCCAGGGTGAATGGTTGAGTGCCACATGGTATTCGATAACCAGAGGAAGAGCAGGGTAAGCAAGCCAAGAAAAAGGTCTCACTTAAAGGATGATCATCTTCGATTTGATCCGACGGTTCACGTTGTTTCGCAACCTAAAGTCGAATGCAGATTAAGCTCTATGAAATAAAGAAGAACCGTTAGTTGTCAGGTAGAAGCGCAGTTAGTGAAAAGGTTGACTATCCAGGTGAGAGTTAAAGGCCAAGCAGTTTGAGTCCCATATGACGCCTGACACAGTTTCGCAAAGGAAAGATGCTCATGGGATAAACAACACGAAATGGCGAAATGAAATAAGGCTCGATGGAAAGGTAAAAGTTTAGAATATAAAGATCGATCAAGTCTCATTTGATCGAACGACCCGAGCTATTTCACAAAGGTAAAGTGCTCGTGCTTTAAGCCCTGCAAAACGGCGAAAAGGTTTTGCATTCCCTAAGGCAAATAAAATAGGAAGTTAACAAAAGATCAACTTCATCTTGATCTAATGGCTAGCATTGTTTCATGAAGCAAAATTGCCAAGAAGTTATGCCTTGCGAAATAGCAAAAAGAGAAAATACACAGGTGTTGTGACCCGTTGGAGCGAAAATTTTGAATTCTTTAATGAATTCAATTTTGAAAGGACGACAAAAGCATATAGAGTCAATGTCATAGTTAAGAGCCCAGCTGCTATATATGATCTCGTATCAATTAAACCAAGGTATCATTCTAAAGAATATTTGCAAAGAAGCAGTTGCAGAGTGGATTTTTTTCAATTACAGAGCTAATTCCTTCAAGTAAAAGAAGGTTTTTCTATACTCTTGTTTGGCCATCATTTTTAACTGTGTGTGCTTTGAATTGAGGTTTTGATTTGTCATAGGACAATTGAGGGTGATTGTTAGATTGCTTGCTTAGTTTTAAGAGATGGCACCTAAGAGGGAATTCTCAAGGAAGGTCAATTACCAAGAGAAGGCCATTTGTGATGATTTCCTTGAACAATTGACGTTGTCAACTAATGTGGCTTCCAAAATGAAAGAAGTGGTTCCAAGAGCTCCTCTCTTGAAAATAGGAGAAGGCTTATATGATAAGGGTAATTGGTTAAGAGACCCTCAAATAGGGATGTCTGGGTTGGGATTATTCAAGGTTGGATTCAGCATGAGAAATTCTCCAGCCCCTCAAAATAGTATAAGGGAGTTGGATGTTGGAAAGTTGGTGGTCCCTGAGGTTTTCTTTGATGTAGATCTTTTGACCCAGGTTGCACATAATTATGACCCAGTTTCAACAAGTGTTAAGGATATCAGCGGGAAGACCCTCATTGAGATTAATGATGAGGAATTCAGGAATGCCTTTGGGTTAAGTGAATACACTGATTTTCTGGAGCCTATTGTTTTTAAATCATTAGTTCAAGTGTATTATGTGCAAAGGAACCACCTTAGGAATGGGCCTCTCAAAGAATTCTTTGTGAAGCTACGTGGGTTGACAGTTGTGGGACCTAACACTAAAGAGCCTTTTTCTCTAAATTTGTTTACCCTTAGGGCTAAAGGATTATACTGGTCGCTCTGCCAAATTCTAGGGGAGGATGCTGAGGTAAGTATGCCTACTCACTACATGCTGATGGTTGCTCAGATTTTGAATCCTTCTGTGGCAATAACTTTTGATTATTCTTCTTTTATAACTGATGCTATCCATAATGGATTGATAGGGATCAAGAATGGGAAAGTAGATAGGCCTTTTGGGTGGTATTCCCTTCATATGCATTTGTTTTTGTTCAAGGGTGGTGATTATTTTGCAAGTGGGATGAATCTTGTGAAAGAGAAGGATGGAGAAAAGGTGCCAGTGCAACTATGGAGCATAGTGTTGTCATGGGATAGAGAAGATGCAAGTTTTCTAAGGTTTGATAAATGTTTTGCATTAAAAAATTAGGACCCTTATCTATTCGGAGAATCCAAGAATTCCTAAGGTGCTTTTGGAATTCATTAGGCCACAAGAATTTGTAGAGGACATAAAAATTGTCCACAATTGGGGTGATATCTACTTATACCCTGTTTCCACAATTTTCAAAATATATGGTTTCACAAGTACCCCATTTTTGTTACCTTATCAGGTCCCCATTAAAGTAGGAATTACAAAGATTCTTAGGCAGATTGGTGTTGTGCAGGAGGCAGAATTGACATGCAAAGGTAAGGGGACCATTTTCCCTACAATTACCGTGGCACACCATTTTGTGATAACCAAAGGACGTTGGAAAGCTTTTGAAGATTTCCTTTAGCCATATCATTTATCAACTGCAGTCTCCCGATGTGCTGACCCTGAAGACTTCTTCAATGGAATGTTTAGGAAGAGGGCAATATGCAAGGCTAATCCCCACCAATTTCAGTTTCCTGAAGACCTCATTAGAAATGAGTTTGATTTAAATGAACAAGAGTTGAGAAAGGAAAAGTGGGTGGCTTATAAAAAGGCCTCTGACTTGGTGCACCATTTTGACATAAGCTATGACTCTTTTCTAGCTTTCACCCCTTTGTAGAGAAGATGAAGTTTTTGATTCTTAGTTTTGAGGAGGTGATGCAAACACTAAAAGAAAAGAGGGATGTTGTAATCAAGAACAACCCTGAGAAAGTAAGACTGATTTTGAGTAGGTCTGCATCTGCTAGAACAATCCCTCCCGGTGATAATATGTTGCACAAGAAATCTAATTACAGTGTGCTTATGCCCACTTCAAGGGAGTCCTCTACCTCTAAAGGAAAGAGGAAGATACATGATGTCATCGACATCCCTAATAGCCCAAAGAAACAAAGAGTGGGAAAAGAGGTACAACCTGAAGAGCGTTTGTACTCCCCATCTTAATCACCTATCCATATAGGAGATGAATAGGCAACAACTGAGCAACTATTGTAGTTAGGCAGTTTAGGAGAATTTGCCTACACCTATGATGAAGTAGAGGAAGGAATGCTAGAAGAGCCCTTAGCCACTGAAATGAATATCACCATCAGTGAATTCAAAGGGCAAGAATGGGATCCTGAGATCAACCAAGCCAGTGAAGATTTCTTGGCTGATGACAAGTTCATCACATCAGAAGCATTCATGCAATTTGTGTGGAAGTAGAGTGTTGACAAATACAATGCAAGGTGCGAGAAAAGGAAGGGTGAGCAGCCTCATAAAGACCCAGCTACAGTTGAGGAAGAAATAAAGTAAGAAATGGTTGAAGACTTTAAGACCATCACTCCTCAACAAGGAAGAGACATGGTGGCTCAGGCTGGGGTACTCATTCTTCCTTAATGGGGCATAGCAGATGCTTTAGTCCTGGAAGCAGTAAGAAAGGAGACAAAACCTATGGAGGGAGTTACTTTCAGTAAAGACAATGATGCACTAGTCATGTGGTCTCTAAAAAGAGATGAAAATAAGAAGAAGAAGGGCACCTCAGGGTCAGGTTATCTTGGAGGAATGATGGTGAAGAGAGTGCAAACTACTAGGGTAGTAGAAGCCACTGGCACTATACTAGAAACTGCAAAATTTAGTGTTGGAGTAGTGGAAAGGGAGGCTAAGGAAAAGGCAAATCTCTAGGTCAAACTAGATACAGTTTTAAAAGCCTACACTAATGCCCAAGAAGAGGTAAGGAACAAACATAGCATCATTGCTAAATTGCAGAAGCAACTAGTAGGACAGTATCATCAAGGTGAATCCTCAACACTGATGATCTCCTCTTCTCCTGCCAGACCTCCACCTACCAGCCCTATCGTTGAATTCCCACCATCTCCAGCACCTTCTAGGTCCCAAATGATTGAGATTACTCCTCAAGAGTTAGCGAATTTAAAACAGGCTCAAGCCCTATATGCAAAGAAGTATGAGGATAGAGTAAAGGCCACTGTCACTAGTTTTGTAGGTATCGTGAATACCTCATTGCTATACAATAATGTAGGTAAAATTCTAGATATATGGAATGAGCTTAGGGGAGATAAGGCCATTTTGACACCTATTTTTGACAAGTGGAAGCATAGAGAGCAAGATTTAGAGTTTATGTGTGCATCTTATGATGAAGCAGGGGCCAATCCTATCATTAAATCCACTTGTGACATCACTAAAGATTTAGTAGAATTAGCAGCAGGGGTGGATAATGTTGATAGGAAAGTTAACTTGTGCAAAAAGGAATATGCTGATTAGGTTTTTGAGTTGCTCCTAGGAGTTTTTGTTAGCCCAGATCAACTGAAGGACAAACAAATGTGGCTTAAGGAGGTAGAAGCCAAACTATCAACAATAATTAAAGGAATTATTAATCTAGATGATGCTTCCTTCTTTGTTCTGACAATACAGGAGATAGAGAAAATTAAGTCACATTATGGTTTTCTCAATTCAGAAGTCAACAAGATGAGAAACTCTTGGAAAAGGCTGACCAAGGCCAACGCTAAAGTGATTGATTTCTCATGGCCAACCGATGATGTGTATGATGAGTGGACAAAAAAATATGCCACCCATGATTCAGAATAGTTAGGGAGAACCCCTGAAAAGGTAGAAGAGGTTGCAACCGAACAGCCTGTTGAAGAAGCTGCAGCGGCTAAAAAGAACTTGTAACTGTTTTTGTAAAAGGCTTTATAACTTCTTTTTTGGAAAGAAATGATTGTAACAAACTCTCCTCAGAAAGTCCAAAGCTTTGTGCATCCATATTGTTATAAATGGATACCAGGACTAGAGAGAAGGGGATCGCAAAAGGAATTGTAAGAAAACGCTGCAGAAATTCATATCTGAGCTTTTCTAAGTGTAATGGAGAAAATTCCAAAGTTTTTGTAGTACTTTCTTGAAGAATATATCAATATACAAACCATTTGCTTTTGAGTAAACTTTGTGTCGTCTTCAAGTGTGTTTGCAATTTGTTTACTGTTTTCATTCTGAATAATCCAAGGTTATTTTGTTTGAATGGGGTTGCAAGGCAATTTTCAGTAGATGTGTTCGCTAGCTTTTCTCTTTAGGAGGGAAATTAAATATGCGGGGATCACTCCTACTTGTAAATTCTTTGTAGGGAACTTTGAATCTTGATGATCATAGTTTAATTTGATATGCGTAAATTCTTATAATTGTTAGGCACGTATAAGGATCAACAGAAGCTGAGCCAATGGGACATGTAAAGATATTTTGTTTGGGGAGTATTGTCTGAATTTAGATGACTCTGTGACCTTGGATAAGGCATTGGTATTGATTGAAGTTGTCTATTACATGTTTTGTTGGTCACAATACTGAATATGAGTATAATTTTCATTCCTTTGTTTCAGTTAGTTTCAAGGTGAATAGATCCACTAGTTTTCTGGACTGGTTTGCTGTGGATTTATCTTTTGAAAGTGTGAATCCAGTTCACAAAGGTATACCCGCTTGGACTATGTATAAGTCCAAAGTGTAGAAGGTTAAATCAAACCTTGTCATATGTTGTCCTAAGAATTTCCTTCCCCTTAACATTCCTCTTGCATAGAGTTTAATCATTTTATTATAAGGATGTTGAAGTGAGTCAGATTTTGAAGACAACAAAAGTGGCGACTCTGCTAGGGAGAGTCACAATAAGGATACAGACACAGATTTGTGTTGAGGCTTATAAAGAAAACTATTGTGTGTTTGTGGATTAGACTACTTGTTTTCATAATTCCCATAGTTTTGTGGGTGGTGACTTTGTTATTTTTTGAACCAGTCCTTGTGAGATACAAATATTTCTAAAAGGAAGACAAGCGAGATGCAAGGAGCAAAAAACACAAGATCATTCATGAAGAAACATCCTCTTGAAACCTTGCAAGAAGGTCTGCCAGAATAGTCACGAAGAGGTCAGAAGAGGTCAGTGCTTCATGAACCATCGAATGCTACCTGGGTGCAAAAGGGCAATAGTACTGGTAAGGCACTTGATCGCCCTGTATATGCAAAGTCTAATTCCTCATCTAGAGATTCTGAAAATGATGTATTAGGTTTCCATTCTGGATTGTTTGGAAATATAGATAATACTCATGCTTTGAATCAAGATTTATCACATGCAAGCTTTTCTAGGAAGGATAGGACCAATTCAAATGCAATTAGACACTCAGTGCCTAGAACAATTGATGGGAATATTAGTTTAATCGACATAGATCATGTCAATGTATCTAATTTAGAGGAAACTTTCACTGATGAAGATAAAGTATCTCAAGAAATTGAGGATCTGAATAAAAGAGTTCACCATCTGATTTTCCTAAGAGCCCAAAAGGAAGCGAATAGGGAGAAGGAAGTCAAAGCTAAATTAATAGAGAGAGATAGGCTTCTTAGATAGATAGCTGATCTTGAAGTACTCGCTAAGGAGAAAGAAAAGGGTGATGAAGAAGGCCCTGTGATTAGAGAGATTCTAATCCCCAAAACTAAGCAAGCTTATAAGTCAGTAGTCCAACCAAACAGGGAAGTATTTAGTGACTCTCAGCTTCCTAGAACTAATGCAGACAAAGGAAAATAGAAATGGGTAGATTATGGAATGGAATCTAAAATTGCAGAAGAAATCTCTCATAGGCTTTCAACACATGAGAGAGAAATGGAAAGAATGAGGAAAGAAAAGGAAGATCTCCAAATGGAATTGGAAAAGGCTGAGTTGGAAGCAGTGAATCAAGAAGTAAAAAGAAAGATTAGCTACTTAAAGGCTCCCCCTATTACATTTCCATCAGAAGATCTTAGCAAGCCTAATCCTCAGCACATTTCCCTTCCCCAGGCCAATACTCAACCTGTAGTACATGCTAATATTGCCTCAGTAAGTCAAATCCCTGTGAATAAGCAGTACACCCAAGTACCTCAATCTCCAATCCTAAAAGTTAAAATGACCATGGGAAATAATAATGCTATTACCCCTTTTCAAATCAGACTAATCAATTTAGAACAATATAGACAATTGTTCTTTGATGGGATCCCGGGATATCCCAATCATGTTCCTACTGAGTTAAGAGACAGACTCCATAAATTTACTGGGAACAATGCAATTAGTGTTGAGGAACATCTGAAATCTTTTGGGGATCTAATAAATGATTATGAGATAGTAGATGAAGATGTTATTATGAAACTGTTTGTCCAATCCTTGGTTGATGATGCAAGAGATTGGTACAGAGGTCTCCTAGTTAATAGCATAGGGTCATAGGAAGATTTTAAAAATTGTTTTCAAGAGCAGTATGGTGACAAGACTAATGTGAGCTTCATGCTCAATGAATTCAACAACATTAGAAAGTCTGAAAAATGAAATGGTCACTGATTTCAATGCCAGATTCCAAAAGGCCATGCACAGATTGTATCAAGTGATGAGGTTAGATGACAACATCTGTCTTAATACGTACTACAATGCATTTGATTCTAAGATGGCCTATATCTTGAGAGATAAGAATCCACATAACTTGAGAGATTCTTTTAGAATTGCCATAAATGTAGAAAGTAACAAAAAAGCATCCGGGAAGTTAGGAAGAAGGACCAATGGTAGATTATGGCAAGAAACAAAACAGTAACCTAATAAAGTTGCTAAGGAGGATGATAAGATAGAGAAATTGGTTACTGCTATGAAGGATCTGACTGCCAAGGTTAACAAAAATGATAAACCTCATTATAACTGGCAAGATAGGCCCCCTAGATTGCATGATATGCCATATAATACCAATTGGAAAGATGGCAAGCCCCAAAATGAGAAGCCCAAAATTACCCAAAATCAGGACACTTCAGATCCCTTGAAAGGAAAAACTATCCATAATATAGAAAATACTCCCTGATGTATTGCTTGTGATGGGCCACATTCTCCTCATTAGTGTGTAGTGGCTCAGGCTCTTGAAGAATCTATGAGACCAGAAACGGAGCCTGACATCAATATGTTTGAAACCATCATAGAAAGTGATGAGGAATCTATGCATAGTGAATACAGTGATGTGCTAGATAATGAAAGGTTAGTTCAAGGACAATTAACCTTAGATTGGCATCCTACATTGAATGTGGTAACAATTGAGGATGAAGAGGTTCATCTTAGAAGGCCTAGTGAGGAAGAAGTTAAAAATCTTACTAAAGCTGCCATTGCCAAAGCAAAACACAATTATAGCCTGAGAAGCACTAAGAGAGACACTGATCAAGGTGAACCGGGTTCTATGTTCATAAAAGAGGTCACTCAAAAGGGGGCATCAAGTAGTGCTACCACTGTTCCTAAGATCAGTCAAGAAAAAGGGGAACAAGTTAAAGATGTATCCAAAAACACAAATGACAAAAATATTGGTGATATACAAGGAGCGGTAATGATGAAAAAGGCAAGTCAGCTCAAGATAGAAAGAGTTAGAGCTAGCACTGAAATAAGTAGTAGTTCTACATTTGACATGGCTCAGGCTCTTACTCAAATGAAGGTCACTATCCCATTGATAGAACTACTGAAGATTAAAGAACACAGGGATGCAACTTTGTCTTTATTTTCTAGTATATCTGATAGTGACACAGTTTTACCCACCGGTTCAGTTAGAAAGGGAAAGGAATCAGAATTCCAAACCCCAGAGGTATATGTTGGAACCACTATTACTCAAGAGCCTTCATAGGTAGATCCTTTCTACGTTACTTTTCTAGTAAACAACTAGTTAATAAAAAATTGCATGATAGATTCAGGAGATGCTACTAATGTAATGCCCTATGGTGTTATGAAAGAATTAGGACTATCAGTAACTACTATGTATGGAAAATGTTATGCTATGGATAACTGGGAAGTGCCTGTGATAGGCACAATGAAAGATGTTGAGGTAAAAATAGCAGCATTCCCTGATGCCACTTACAAAATGGATGTTATTGTTACTGACACTAAACCCCACTATGGTATGTTACTTTCCAGGCAATGGGAAGCAGCAGTAGGAGGAAATGTTCAATTGGACTTATCCTATGCCACCATTCCAATTAATGGAAATCAGGTCAAATTGTACAGAGAGCCATGAGCTCTTAGGGTAATTGAAAATGTAGACCCTAGTATGCTCAATTGTATTATTGATGTAGATCTAGATAACTTTAGACTCAATCAATTTTACCTCAATTGAAGAATATTGACCCTATTGTGGTCAAATTACAAGCACAACAGTATGGACTGTGGCAAATGTATTTTGATGGAGCTTGCTCCAAAGAAGGATCTGGAGCAGGGGTTCTTTTTGTGTCCCCATCAGGTATAACTTTTAAGTATTCATTTTTGTTGGCGTTCTAGTGCACAAATAATACTGTAGAATATGAAGCCCTATTACTGGGATGTGAGGTTGCAAAAAGGCATGGAATCTAGCTGTTGAAAGTGATGGGGGATTCAGAATTGGTTGTCTCTCAGGTGAGATCTAAATATGCATCCAAGAATGATAGATTAAAGAAGTATAAACATGTTGTTTGGGATGTTATTGAGCATTTTAATGCATTTTCTATTAATTGGATAGAGCGAGCAAAAAATATTATGGCAGATTTCCTAGCTAATGTTGCTTTGAAAAATGATGATGCAACACTAACCGGTATTTCCACTATGGAAATAAAATCTAGGCCTACTATTCCTGATAATGTGTACAATTGGCAAGTTTTTGTTGATGATGAAGACATTCTTAGGTTTATTCAATGTGTTGATGATTATGATGGACAAAAGATTGATTGCAATGCATTGGTGGAAGTGGTAGACAATAGAGAGACAGTATTTGGAAATGATTTGGTCTAGTTGGAAACTAATGAAATGCCTAAAGGGCTGGTAGAGTTGGAGAGCATGTTCAGTTACAATGATGGTCACTTACATTAGCAATCTACCACCAAGTTGGAAGAATTAGAGGAGGTAAATTTGGGGAGTGAATCATCCCCTAAGTTAGTATATATTGGCAAAAGATTACCTTCTCATGTCAGAAATAATCTTACTAATTTATTAAGAAAGTACAAACATGTTTTTGCTTGGTCTTATGAGGACCTGAAGGCGTATAGACGAGATCTTTTTCAGCATGAAGTTCCTTTACTTCCAGATGCTAAGCCCTTTAGACAAAAACAGAGACCCATTAATCCCTTATTAGAAGCTAAGATGCAGCAGGAGCTGACTAAATTAAGAGAAGGGGGGATTATCAGACCTATAAGACATTCTTCATGGGTCTCCAATCTAGTCCCAGTAAGGAAGAAGATTGGGGACATTAGATTGCGTGTAGATTTTAGGAATTTAAATGTTGCTTCCTTGAAGGATAACTACTCATCCCCAAATATGGAAGCCATGCTACAGAGAGTGACGGGATGTGACCTTTTATCCATGATGGACGGTTTCTCAGGATATAATCAAGTGTTAGTGAAGGAGTCAGATCAGTTTAAAACAACCTTCACTACTCCATGGGGAACATATGTTTATGTGAGAATGCCATTCGGATTAAAAAATGTTGGAGCTACATTTCAGAGAGCCATGGATGTAGCTTTCAAAGAATTCATTAACAACATCATGGTGGTTTATAAAGATGATCTAACCTATTTCTCTAAGAAAGTTGATGATCATTGTGGACATCTGGAGAAGGTGTTCAATAAAGCCTTGGAATTTGGTGTATCACTAAATCCTGAGAAATGTCATTTTGGAGTCACTGAGGGAAAGTTATTGGGACACATAGTTTCCAAGGAAGGGGTAAGGATAGACCCTGAAAGAATTGAAGCAATCAATAAGGTGTCTGAACCTAAGAATGTAAAAGGTATTCAATCTTTTCTAAGCAAAGTAAATTTTGTTAGGAGATTCATTGCAAACTTTGCAAAGATAGTGAAGCCTATTGTCAAGCTACTAAAGAAGGATACTAAATTTTGTTGGGACCAAGAAGCCTCAAAAGCTTTTACTGAAATCAAGAAGGCAATTCAAGAAGCACCAGTGCTAAAATCTCTTGATTACAGTAAGCCTTTCTCTCTGTTTTCCTTTGCTTCATATCATATAGTAGAATCAGTATTGTTACAAAAGGACGATGAGGGATATGAACATCCTATAGCCTTCTACAGCAAGTCTTTGGAAGCAACAGAACTGAAATATGAAACCATGGAAAAGCAAGCTTACGCTTTGGTCAAAGTTGTCAAAGCTTTGAGGCCATATTTGGTGAATGCAAATATCACTGCCTATGTCCCACATGCTGCAGTTAAGGATATTTTGTCTCAGTCGGAGGTTACTGGGAAAAGATGTAGATGGATCAACAGAATTCAAGAATTCGACTTGGAAATAAAGATCATCAAATTGGTGAGAGGTTTAGGTTTGGCTAAGCTCATGACTGAGTCTAATCTCATGAATGTAGAAATACATAATGTTGAAGTTAGAGATGCTTTAGTCACTAGTATTGAGAGGCAACCTTGGTACTCAGAGATAGTCCAATTTTTAAGAGGTGCTACATTCTTAGAAGAAATGACATATAATCAGAAAAGAACTCTGAAACTCAAGTCCCAAAAGTATGTGCTCATTCAGGGTGATCTTTTCTGGAGGAAAACAGATGGAGAGCTACTAATGTGTTTGGATGAACTCCAAGCTAAATGGGTGTTGACTGAAATGCATGATGGAGTATGTGGAGGTCACTACTCTGCCAAAACAACTGCTGGTAAGATAATCTGGGCTGGATACTATTGGCCTACTTTATTCAAAAATGCCCATGCATATGTTCGGAAATGTGACCCATGTCAAAAAAATTCATCCAAGTTGAAGTATGAAGGAGCCTTACCCCTAAATCTAGTCTCTGTGGAAGCTCCTTTCATTCAATGGGGTATTGACTTTATTGGAGAAATCATTGAGAGGTTAGGGAGAGGTCATAGATGGATCATAGTAGCCACTGACTACTTTACAAAATGGATAGAAGCTATTCCTACAAGAAGAGCTACAAGTAAGGTTGTCATTGATTTCCTGATGGACAATGTAATAACTAGGTTGGGAACACCTGCTAAATTGGTAATGGATAATGCCATGAGTTTCAGATTGGAAGAGTTTGTAGGATTTTGTACCAGTCATGGAATACTCATGTCTTACTCTTCACCTTATCATCCTTAGGGGAATGGACAAGCAGAATCCAACAATAAAAGCCTTTTGAACATCATTAAGAAAATCTTGGAAGAGAATAAAAGATCTTGGGATCAAAAATTGAAATTAACTCTGTGGGCAGATAGAATAACAGTTAATAAATCCATTGGAATGTCACCTTTTGAACTAGTCTATGGTGCCCAAGCCAGATTGCCAGTAAACAATCTTCTTCCAGTTTACAAGTTTTTGCAAAATGAGGATATGGAAATAACTGAACCGATGGAAAATAGAATGATCCAAATTGTAAAGATAGAAGAGCTTAGAACTTCAGCCCATAAGAGAAATCAGAAGATCTAATTGTAGTCCAAATACCTTTTTGATAAGAGGACATCACTAAGGAAGTTTCAAGTTGATGACATGGTTCTTCAGTGGAAAGCAAAAGGACAGGATAAAGGAAAGCACAAGAAATTTGAATCACTGTGGATTGGCCCTTTTGTGGTTTGTGACTTAAATGGTAAGGATTCATATTTTGTGAAGAACATGAATGATGAAATACAGGAATTTCTAGTGCATGGAAAATTCCTGAAGCATTATTTCTCTTAATGTCCATGCACAATAGGTCCCTTGTTTGTACATATTTTGTTTCTTCCCCGCTTTTCTATTTGGGTCTGTGTTTTGGTTTGTTTCTCTAGAGTTTCTGAGTTTTCTTGTATTGACCTTGTGGTCAACCATTCCCAGTCAGAGTTGATGTTCTTACTATTTAAAAAATGGGTTTTCCTTTCCCATAAGTTGGCTATTATTTTTGAAATTTTGAATTAGACCTATTGTTAGTTGGTTCAACTCTGTGTTAGGTCTTAGGGTTTTTAGGGTTTTAATTTCAAATTCTCCAATATTTTTGCAAAATATTGAAAGCCCCTGGTTTCTAATTCCTTGTTACTTTATCCACTTAAGTGATGGGTCTCAGGTTCATAAGAAGTGTCCCCCCTTGTCATTTGCCTAGGCGGTCTTGTGAATTAATCATAAATTTTTACGCCTTTTACTTATTTTCCTCCTAGTGTTGTTGGGCCCATTAAGTTGTGCGCATCTTTAAGGAAAATCTATGGCTTTCACTATTTCACAAGGAAAAGTTTCGCATGGTTTAAAACCCACAAAATGGCAAAAAGGAATTGTGTTCAAAATGGCTAAAAGGGTCTCACATAAAAGATGGTCATCTTTGATTTCATCCGACGGTTCACACTATTTCGCAAGATAAAAGGGCTCAACAGTTAAACTCTGTGAAATGGTGAAATGATGTGGCATTCCAAGCAGATAGTCTGGTTGGTCTAGAAGGCGAGTAAGATGATGGCACGTGGTAGAAAATGCAACAGTCAGTGAGGCAGGTTTGAGAGTTTAAAATAAGGCGGATCCCAGAAGTGAGTCATGCCACGGGATAAAAGGCGTTCTAACAGATACAAGTGGCAAAAATGCAAAGGAACCTAATGTTTTTCTCTTATCAAATGAAAGACTAACATGTCAACTTGGAAAATGACTAGATGCCAGCTGTTTGGAGTTGAGTCAAAGGGCCCACATTTGCCGGAGTCAGTTCAGAGTGTAAAGATCAATCAATTCTCATTTGATCGAATGACCCGCGTTATTTCACAAAGGTAAAGTGCTCGTGCTTTAAGCCCTATGAAATGGTGAAAAGGTTTTGCATTCCCAAGGGCAAACAAAACATGAAGTTAAAGGAAGATCAACTTCGTCTTGATTTGACGGCTGGCATTATTTCGCGCTTGTAAGATGTTTGAAGGATATGCT
This sequence comes from Cryptomeria japonica, assembly GCF_030272615.1. Lineage (NCBI taxonomy): Eukaryota > Viridiplantae > Streptophyta > Pinopsida > Cupressales > Cupressaceae > Cryptomeria > Cryptomeria japonica. Next base: position 422,806,334 of record NC_081412.1, read on the forward strand.
TCGCGAAATGGCGAAAGTAAAGGGCATACATCCTGGTGTCAGGCTAGACGGCGATGTGTATCTGAACATGTGGTTTCCAAAGAGATTAAAGGTGCTAAGGTGTAACCGGCGGTTATAACATGTGGCTAACTCAGAATTAAACTTAAAGAGTCTCCCAAGGCGAATGGTTGAGTGCCACGTGGTATCCGGTAACCAGAGGAAGAGCGGGGTAAGAAAGCCAATAAAAAGGTCTCACTTAAAGGATGATCATCTTCAATTTGATCTGACGGTTCACGTTGTTTCGTAGCCTAAAGTCAAATGCAAATTAAGCTCTGTGAAATAGCGAAGAACTGTTAGCTATCGGGTAGAAGCGTGGTTAGTGAAAACACTAACTGTACAGGTGAGAGTTAAAGGCTGAGCAGTTTGAGGCCCATCTGATGCCTGGCGTAGTTTCACAAAGGAAAGATGCTCACAGGATAAACCCCATGAAATGGCGAAATGAAATAAGACCCAATGGAAAGGTAAAAGTTCAGAATATAAAGATCGATCAAGTATCATTTGATCGAACGGCCCACGCTATTTCACAAAGGTAAAGTGCTCGCGCTTTAAGCCCTGCAAAATGGCGAAAAGGTTTTACGTTCCCCAAGGCAAATAAAATAGGAAGTTAAAGGAAGATCAACTTCGTCTTGATCTAACAGCTGGCGTTATTTCATGAAGCAAAATTGCCAAGAAGTTATGCCTTGTGAAATAGCGAAAAGAGAAAATACACAGGTGTTGTGACCCGTTGGAGCGAAAATTTCAAATTCTTTCATGAATTCAATTCTGAAGGGATGACCAAAGCATGTGGAGTCAATGTCATAGTTAAGAGCCCAGCTGCCATATATGATGTCATATTAATTAAACCAAGGTATCAATCTAAAGAATATTTGCAAAGAAGCAGTTGCAGAGCTAATTCCTTTGAGTAAAAGCAAGTTTTTCTATACTCTTGTTCGGCCATCATTTTTAACTGTGTGTGCTTTGAATTGAGGTTTTGATTTGTCGTAGAACAATTGTGGGTGATTGTTAAATTTTTTGCTTAGTTTTAAGAGATGGCACCTAAGAGGGAATTCTTAGAGAAGGTCAATTACCAAGAGAGGGCCATTTGTGATGATTTCCTTGAATAGTTGACATTGTCAACTAATGTGGCTTCCAAAATGAAAGAATTGGTGCCGAGAGCTCCTCGCTTGAAAATAGGAGAAGGCTTATATGATAAGGGTAATTGGTTAAGAGACCCTCAAATAGGGATGTCTGGGTTGGGCTTATTCAAGGTTGGATTCAACATGAGAAATTCTCCAGCCCCTCAAAACAGTATAAGGGAGTTGGATGTTGGAAAGTTGGTGGTCCTTGAGGTTTTCTTTGATGTAGATCTTTTGACCCAAGTTGCACATAATTATGACCCAATTTCAACAAGTGTTAAGGATATCAGTGGGAAGACCCTCATTGAGATTAATGATGAAGAATTCAGGAATGCCTTTGGGTTAAGTGAATACACTAATTTTCTGGAGCCTATTGATTTTAAATCATTAGCTTAGGTGTATTGTGTGCAAAGGAACCACCTTAGGAATGGGCCTCTCAAAGAATTCTTTGTGAAGATAGGCGGGTTGACAGTTGTGGGACCTAGCACTGAAGAGCCTTTTTCTCTAAATTTGTTTTACCCTTAGGGCTAAAGGATTATACTGGTCGCTCTACCAAATTCTAGGGGAGGATGCTGAGGCAAGTATGCCTACTCACTACATGCTAATGGTTGCTCAGATTTTGAATCCTTCTATGGCAATAACTTTTGATTATGCTTCTTTTATAACTGATGCTATCCATAATGGATTGATAGGGATCAAGAATGGGAAAGTAGATAGGCCTTTTAGGTGGTATTCCCTTCTTATGCATTTGTTTTTGTTCAAGGGTGGTGATTATTTTGCAAGTGGGATGGATCTTGTGAAAGAGAAGGATGGAGAAAAGGTGCCAATGCAACTATGGAGCATAGTGCTGTCATGGGACAGAGAAGATGGAAGTTTTCTAAGGTTTGATAAATGTTTTACATGAAAAATTAGGACCCTTATCTGTTCAGAGAATCCAAGAATTCCTAAGGTGATTTTGGAATTCATTAGGCCACAAGAATTTGCAGAGGACATAAAAATTGTCCACAATTGGGGTGATATCTACTTATACCCTGTTTCCACAGTTTTCAAAATATATGGTTTCACAGGTACCCCATTTTTGTTACCTTATCAGGTCCCCCTTAAAGTGGGAATTGTAGAGATTCTTAGGCAGATTGGTGTTGTGTAGGAGGCAGAATTGATAGGCAGAGGTAAGGGGACCATTTTGCCTACAATTACCATGGAACACCATTTTGTGATAACCAAAGGAGGTTGAAAATGTTTTGAAGATTTCCTTCAGCCATATCATTTATCAACTACAGTCTCCCGGTGTGCTGACCCTAAAGACTTCTTCAATGGAATGTTTAGGAAGAGGGAAATATGCAAGGCTAAACCCTACCAATTTCAGTTTCCTGAAGACCTCATTAGAAATGAGTTTGATTTAAATGAACAAGAGTTGAGAAAGGAAAAGTGGGTGGCTTATAAAAAGGCCCTTGACTTGGTGCACCATTTTGACATAAGCTATGACCCTTTGTCTAGCTTTCACGCCTTTGCAGAGAAGATGAAGTTTTTGATTCTTAGTTTTGAGGAGGTGATGCAAACACTAAAAGAAAAGAGGGAGGTTGTAATCAAGAACAACCCTGAGAAAGCAAGATTGATTTTGAGTAGGTCTGCATCTGCTAGAACAATCCCTCCCGGTGATTATTTATTTCACAAGAAATCTAATTACAGTGTGCTTATGCCCACTTCAGGGGAGCCCTCTACCTCTAAAGGAAAGAGGAAGATACATGATGTCATCGACATCCCTAATAGCCCAAAGAAACAAAGAGTGGGAAAAGAGGTACAACCTGAAGAACCTTTGTACTCCCCATCTCAATCACCTATCCATATAGGAGATGAATAGGCAGCAGTTGAGCAACTATTGTAGTTAGGCAGTTTAGGAGAAATTGCCTACACTTATGATGAAGTAGAGGAAGGAATTCCAGAAGAGCCCTTAGCTGCTGAAATGAATATCACCATTAGTGAATTCAAAGGCCAAGAATGGGATCCTGAGATCAAGTGAGCCAGTGAAGATTTCTTCATTGATGAAAAGTTCATCACATCAAAAGCATTCATGCAATTTGTGTGGAAGCAGAGGATTGACAAATAAAATGCAAGGTGCGAGAAAAGTTAGGGTGAGTAGCCTCATAAAGACCCAGCTACAGTTGAGGAAGAAATAAAGTAAGAAATGGTTGAAGAATTTAAGACCATCACTCCTCAGCAAGGAAGAGACATGGTGGCTCAGGCTGGGGTACTCATTCTCCCTGAATGGGACATAGCAGATGCTTTAGTCCTGGAAGTAGTAAGAAAGGAGACAAAACCTATGGAGGGAGTTACTTTCAGTAAAGACAATGCTGCACTAGTCATGTGGTCTCTAAAAAGAGATGAAAATAAGAAGAAGAAGGGCACCTCAGGGTCAGGTTATCTTGGAGGAATGATGGTGAAGAGAGTGCAAACTATTGGGGTAGTGCAAGCCGCTGGCACTATACTAGAAACTGCAAAATTTAGTGTTGCAGTAGCGGAAAGGGAGGCTAAGGAAAAGGCAGATCTCTAGGTTAAATTGGAGACAGTTTTAAAAGCCTATAGTAATGCCCAAGAAGAGGTAAGGAATAGAGATAGCATCATTGCTAAATTGCAGAAGCAACTAGCAGGACAGTATCATCAAGGTGAATCCTCAACACTGATGATCTCCTCTTCTCCTGCCAGACCTCCACCTACCAGCCCTATCGTTGAATTCCCACCGTCTCCAGCACCTTCTAGCTCCCAAATGATTGAGATTACTCCACAAGAGTTAGAGAATTTAAAACAGGCTCAAGCCCTGTATGCAAAGAAGTATGAGGATAGAGTAAAGGCCACTGTCACTAGTTTTGTAGGTACCGTGAATGCCTCATTGCTATACAATAATGTAGGTAAAATTTTGGATATATGGAATGAGCTTAGGGGAGATAAGGCCATTTTGACACCTATTTTTGACAAGTGGAAGCCTAGAGAGCAAGATTTAGAGTTTATGTGTGCATCTTATGATGAAGCAGGGGCCAAACCTATCATTAAATCCACTTGTGACATCACTTAAGATTTAGTAGAATTAGCAGCAGGGGTGGATAATGTTGATAGGAAAGTTAACTTGTGCAAAATGGAATATGCTAATCAGGTTTTTGAGTTGCTCCCAGGAGTTTTTGTTAGCCCAGTTCAACTGAAGGACAAACAAATGTGGCTTAAGGAGGTAGAAGCCAAACTATCAGCAATAATTAAAGGAATTATTGATCTAGATGATGCTTCCTTCTTTGTTGTGACAATACAGGAGATAGAGAAAATTAAGTCACATTATGGTTTTCTCAATTCAGAAGTCAACAAGATGAGAAACTCCTGGAAAAGGTTGACCAAGGCCAAGGCTAACTTGATTAATTTCTCGTGGCCAACTGATGATGTGTATGATGAGTGGACAACAAAATATGCCACCCATGGTCCGAAACAGTTAGAGAGCACCCCTGAAAAGGTAGAAGAGGTTGCAACCGAATAGCCTATTGAAGAAGCTGCAGAGGCCGAAAAGAACTTGTAACTGTTTTTGTAAAAGGCTTTATAACTTCTTTTTTGGAAAGAAATGATTGTAACAAACTCTCCTTGGAAAGTCCAAAGCTTTGTGCATCCATATTGTTATAAATGGATACTAGGACTAGAGAGAAGGGGATTGCAAAAAGAATTGTAAGAAAATGCTACAGAAATTCATATCTAAGCTTTTCTAAGTGTAATGGAGAAAATTCCAAAGTTTTTGTAGTACTTTCTTGAAGAATATATCAATATACAGACCATTGGCTTTTGAGTAAACTTTGTGTCGTCTTCAAGTGTGTTTGCAATTTGTTTACTATTTTCATTCTGAGTAATCCAGGGTTATTTTGTTTGAATGGGGTTGCAAGGCAATTTTCAGTAGATGTGTTCACTAGCTTTTCTCTTTAGGAGGGAAATTAAAGATGCGGGGATCACTCCTACCAGTAAATTCTTTGTAGGGAACTTTGAATCTTGATGATCATAGTTTAATTTGATATGCATAAATCCTTATAATTGTTAGGCACGTATAAGGATCAACAGAAGCTGAGCCAATGGGATGTGTAAATATATTTTGTTTGGGGAGTATTGTCTGAATTTAGATGACTCTGTGACCTTGGATAAGGCTCTGGTATTGATTGAAGTTGTCTATTACATGTTTTGTTGGTCACAATACTGAATATGAGTATAATTTTCATTCCTTTGTTTCAGTTAGTTTCAAGGTGAATAGATCCACTAGTTTTTTGGACTGGTTTGTTGTGGATTTATCTTTTGAAAGTGTGAATCTAGTTCACATAGGTATACCTGCCTAGACTATAAATAAGTCTGAAGTGTAGAAGGTTAAATCAAACCTTGTCATATGTTGTCCTAAGAATTTCCTTCCCCTTAACATTCCTCTTGCACAGAGTTTAATCATTTTATTATAAGGATGTTGAAGTGAGTTAGATTTTGAAGACAACACCAACAATGGGCTTCAACAAATCAAATCTTTCAATAGACTCAGACAACATTATGGTTCAGTGCTATCTATCCTTTTGTGAAAGTAAATATTTTGACCATAATCAAATAAGACTTATAAAAGTGACAAGAGACACTAAACTTGAAGACTATAGTGGATGTTGGTGTCGAGTCTTGGTTTTCTTTTGATTTTATCTTTTTGGTGACATGTCTTTTAGCTTTTCCAGGATGTCTGTGACTAGAGATTCTATCTCTAGGATGTCTTTGACTAGAAAGGTGAGGATGGGGTATCGCCAACTATTTTTCTTTGATGTCTGTGGATTGTCTCTTAGTAATGCTATGACTTGTCTAAGGATATGAGGACACTGTGAGTCTAGTATGAACTAGGGCATTCCTTGTTTGTGGCTGTTTGATCTCCATGCAAACAGGTAAAATGACTTTCTGGGTCGAACATATGCCTCGATTGTCATAACCTATTTTGCCATAATAAATCTCAATGATGATAACGCACAAGAAGCTCTTTCACTTTCATATCTTCTACCTTCCATCCCCCTTTCTTGATTGACCTCCATCATCCTTCGTGAGTCCGTGTAGCCTACTATCACATGATTGAGTATAATGACACACCAAAAATATTTTCATTTCATATAGTTTGCACCTGCATTACCACATATTAGCATTTCATACATATAGATATCGCAATTCATCACATCCTGCACACAACACATGTTAGCACATTTTTACATTCTCATCATGTAAATAGATATTTGCATCATCATATTCATCTACATTTCATACATTCACATTGGCATAACATATAAAACATAAAAGAACAAAAATATTGCATTTCCTCATGCACATATTTGCATCCATATCATAAGCATCACGTAGAAACATCACATAGGTACACATGCATATAGCTGCCACAAGGATGAATCATCTCATATATATATATATATATATATATATCATAAGTGTCATTATACAATGATGTCAAAATCATATGGCTACAATCACCCGAAGGTGTCTACATCATCATACAAAATGGTATAAAAATGATACATAGGGAGCCCTCTAAGGCTATGATGAACTTCCTCCCTCAGAGCTAGTTGGCCTCGACAAAGTTTGAGCCTTGGAAGGACCCACCCCAGGATCATCTCTCCTACCCCCTCTATCTGGTGGTGGTGGAGGACCCATGACCCCACTGCTAGATGCATGTCTCTTATCTCTCCCTCTAGTGGTCGTCATCATCCGTGATGGTCTCCAAAAGCTCCTATCCCACTGATCTGGTGGCACCACTCCATACAACAAGTCTCTCCAGTAGGCTATCTCATCCCCTGCCCGCAAAACATTGGTGTATTCGACCCTTGTGTTCTCTGTTTCTTGCCTCCCTGCCCTCAGTGCTTTCTCAGCCTCCATGTAGCACTGAATAGCCCAATCCCTCTCCCGCTCAGTATCCCTTAGTTGTCTCCTGAGTCTAGCTATCTCCCTCTCCAAATTCTAGATCTCATCTTCCTATCCCTGCAAGATCTCCCTCAAGGATAGTAACTCATCCTCCTCCTCTCCCCCCTCACCTTGTCCCTATGGTTGTCCTTGTGGTTGTTCTTGTCCATGTCCCTATCCCTGTACCTATTTGGAAACCTATGTTGCTAGCACTTGTAATGGCAATCCACCTCTACCCCTCACCACATGAGCTTGATGAGCCTGTCTCTCCTCTCTGCCCTCTCTCCTCGGAGCCACTCTCCTCTCTACCACTGGGCCCTGCCTCCACTATCAGCCTCTACCTCCACCATCTCCACTATCATCTTCATCATCTCCACCACCTCCATCTATTAGCTCCCCTGGATCTGTCAGCCATGGAAATGGATGCTATCCCCAATATGTAGTGTACTCTGCATCCATCCCTGCATCCTCTATATCTGCCCATTTATCCCAAGGCATGGGAATCATCTCTACCATCTATGTCACCGCCTAATCATAATAAATAAATGGCCCCAAATGCACCTGATCCATCATTGTCTGTGTATACATCCCTGCACCCCATCGCATCCGTTCTATCCTGCCAAACTGCTTGCACACCCTATCTATCAACTGCCTCTCAATAACATATGGTATCTGACCGATTAGATACCTGCTCCTGAACACATACAGTAGCTCCACTATGTCATCCTCCCACTCCTCACAATCCTAGTACGGCCTCCATACCACACTGTCTATCTTGTCAATCACCCGACACCAATACTCCAGGTTCCCAATCCATGGTTATGACATAATCATATCATACAAATATACATAACTACGCCCATGTCCACTGCCTCTAAAATGTATCGGACATGTAAATGGCAGATGCTCATATGCCCATACCTATAGCAATGTCACTCTACATCCTAATCATGTTGATCTTCGATACACAAACTAATGCAGCTCATAATACAAGTGTGCCATCAGACACGACCCCCATGCAAACCTGGTGTGCTCAGTCACCAATGTCTCCGAAGTCCTCCCCCATCCCACTACCAACCTTCGTGTCACCCTGTCTGAATAGAGGAACCCACTGATCACTCCTGCCAGTATCATCGGTAGTGCCAATCCTGTAGTTGTCATAGTATCCCAAGCCACATGTCCAACCCTCATCTCTAGTCTTGGATCCTAAACCACTAGTCTTAGTGCATCCTTGTCTCCATCTCAATCATAAAGAACTAACTCCCCATTGATCGATATCCTCAGTATCCTATATACATCCTCCAAGGTGACTATCATCTCACCCATTGGCAAATGAAATGTGCAAGTCTCTGAGTGCCATCTCTCAGCTAATGCAGTCAGCAATCCCATGTTCGCCCAAAACTCAAGCACATACAGAATATGTCGCAGGCCCATATCCTTAACCACTGCTCTATCCTCGAATGTCAGCTCTGCTCATAAACTTTGAGTCAATGAGAATCTCTCCCGTGACTCTAGCATAGGTAGGTCCTCTTGGAGTCAAGAAAATCAATTGTGTCAATCCTAGTGGCATTCCCTGTTCATCACAAAGTGCATCTTTTTATCCTAGTGCTTATATCTATCATATGGCACTCTATCCTAGTGGTACTCCCTGTTCATCATAAAGTGTTGCTTCTTATCCTAGTGGTACTCCCTGTTCATCACAAAGTGTTACTTTTTATCCTAGTAGCATTCCTTGTTCATCACAAAGTGTTGCTTTTATCCTATCTCTTAGGGAACCTACTTGAGTCTATCCTCTTGAGTAGCTTATCCAATTGACAACGTATGTTCTATCACATAATTGTCAATCAGCCTAATCCAATTGGCAATGTATGTTCTATCACAGAATTGTCAATTTCTTTGGTACTCCTTGTTCATCACAAAGTACCTTGATCTATCTTATCCTAAGGCCTCTACTTGAGTGAATCCTCTTGAGTGGTTTCTTGATTGGCAATGTATGTTCTATCACAAAATTGTCAATCCTAACCCTATCTACTATCCCAGTCTTCCCTAGAGGACCTTCTTGAGTGTATCCTCTCAGCAGCTTATCCAATCAACAACATATGTTTATCACAGAACTTTTGATTTGTCCTTGAAGATGTAAACGCGCCTAGCCTATCCAGATGTGCTTGGCACTAATGCAGACGCACCTTAGCATTTTTTACTTTGCTTGACATTTTTTACAACCCACCTAAAGCGCATTTATTGCCCTACCTGACATGCATTTATGACAATAATTAATACACCAAGATACAAGGAGGTTTTCTGGTACTTACCGACTCTCCTATATGTGTTGGCCTCTGATATCCGTGAATGTGATCGAATCTATGCACCAATGCCATCGTTGTTGATTGCTGACTTCTCTCTGCTCTCTCTGCACTCTGATCTCTTGGATGTGTGGATGACAATGAGGATGTTTTCCCTCGTAGTCTATCTTATAGACTAGCCTACCCTAGCCCTAGTTAGTCTTCTTTATCCTGTGACTCTATCACTCTATCCTATTTTGTCAGTCCTTTCTAGCCTTTCTTTCTTATCGAGAGATTGTCTGTGATCTTTTCAGACATTTTCATCCAATCTCTCAAGGGGGCATATCATTCCCATCTTGGGGCAACTTTGTATCAGTTAATCTTATCTTCTTTGAAACAACATGACAAGCTGCATTGTCTCAAAGAGGGGCAAAATGTAGACACCTAAAATTGTCCTGTCTAATTAAATAAATATCTTTATTTATTTAATTATTTTAAGCCTAATTCTTCTATTAATTAAATGAATCTTTATTTATTTAATTAATTAATTTATCCTCTTCTAGCCTTATTTCTCATTTAAATAAATAATTTTATTTATTTAAATTATCCTTTTCCTAAATTAAATAAATATTTTATTTATTTAATTGATCCCTTTTCTTCTATTAATTAAATGAATCTTTATTTATTTAATTAATTCATTATCCTTTTCTACCTATGACACATGTCATTCATCTCTTAATTCCTACACTACCTACCCTCTCATTATTTTCTTATTTCCTCTACCTACCCTCTAATCCTAGGCGACCATTTATCTTTTACACCTCTTAATCTTATCCCTCCATTTCGTATAATGTCTTCTATATAAAGAGATGCTTCCTTCATTATCAACCCTAATCATTCTATCCAACTATGCTTTCAAATTTTCACATGCGATCAAGCCTACTTGCAACCATATTTTTGTTCTTTGTTGAGCTCTTGTGCACACATAAAATTTGAGAGAAAATATATCAAGCAAGATCAATGGAGATAGGAAGAATGGAGATCCAAAACTTATTGGACATGTGATGGTATAATCTTTGTGATTTTATTTGATTTGCATTGTCTTAGGTAATCTTCATATGTTATGGTGGATCTTTGTTGTTGTTAGGCTAGGGTTTTGTGGTTGAATTCATTTAGCCTTTCAATATTGTTGTTTCCATTTTTTCCATAAACAACTATCATTCATCTTTGTTTTATAATCTCTTAGTATCTCCCTTGACTATTCCTAGGCACATGACAATGAAGAATTATAAAACCCTGCCTTGAATTGCAACTTTCTTAGTTCTAGATGTCTAATATATGGGATGTCACTTTTGATATCCTACCTATACCTTCACATGACTATCATATCACTATCTTTAAGCAATTGATATCTTCTACAAATTGCTTGGACTAATTCCTTTGTTGCTTATCTATCTTATTTTCTTTATCTACCATATTTCTTCCATTTTGGCAATCTAGCTGGTAAAAGTTTTTTATATTGTCATCAATTATATATCTAAAAACTATACTCTCATTCTTGGTCACTAGTTCACACTATTCCAATCCATGACTCTGTGTTAACAATAATTTGTTTGAATCCAAGAACATTCAGAGGGGGGGTGAATCAGTGTTCTACTAGTTTGATTAATTTTAGCCTTATTAAAACATGCATACACCAACTGGTATACCGGTACATACAGAATTAAAAGAAGTAAAGAAACCAATAAGATAATCACATAAATTAACACCATAACATAGAGAATTATATGTGGAAAACCTCAAAAAGGAAAATGCACGGTGGGATTTGTGACCCACAATATCAATTCACTGGCCATATGAAGAAATATTACAAAATATAAGGGCCTGCACTTGCACGAAGGATTACAACCTAGAGCACACTGTTGAATCACAAAAGGGGCCTCACTGACTACATATAAATCCAAACTTCAATCCAAAGAAATGAGTGAACTGCTAAGATAGCATCTTCTATGCCAGAATACAAATCTGGTTAAGCTCTATATGTTTTGGTATGAAAACCTAAACCCTCTACCGGAATAACCCTTACATGAATATCCTCACATACATGATCTCTTAGATATATTTTGCATCTCCTTCCTAATACATATTCACATGATATCGCATTCACATAACCATCACCATGTCCTATATTTCAAAATGATCTAATCCAACTGACCTATATATCCTATACAATTTATCATGCCTTATGTTGGCTTACAAAGATATTTACAATAACAAATTGCATGTTGGACAAACAACATAAATACATGAATATCAAAATCAATTATCGATACCAGATCCAAGAGATGTCGGCCTCCAATACCGATAACCTTATTCTAAACCATGTCGGCCTGTATTGCACATAATCAAATAAATCCTTCCATCTTGTCGGTGTCGTTGCCGATGAAGTGTCTACCAGTGAAGTGTCTACCACTGAAGTGTCTACTAGTGAAGTGCCTACCGATACACAACTGAACAAAAATACCATGTTGCTATCAATGACAACATAGTGAAACCAACCAATTGAGTTTCAATTGCCAACAATCTCCCCCTTTGGCATTGATGGCAATGCTCATGTGAAAAATGATCATGGTTTCATTTGTCGGTTCCATCCTGCCTGCTCACCCTGAGTTGAATATTCATCTATGATTATACTCCATATTTCCATGTCTCCATATCTCCCCCTAATGTATACAACTCTCCTTTTTCACATCTATATCACTCCCCCTTTGACATCAATGCCATCAAAATTTCCAAAAAGAATGCCAAAGATCCAAAATCGGGACAAGGAATGAAAGACATTTGTACAATAAATATCCCAAAAATATCTTAACAAAGCTTAACAAATTTGAAAATTTCCAGATATGCCTTCTCCAATAGCTCAAGATAAGTATCCCAACCAGATTTGAATGTGCCAGAAATAGATACAAGTCCATTTAACATATGTGCAAATGATTCTCTCACTTAACTTTGTCGGTGTGGGTTTCCCAACCATATCCATACACTCCTTATGTACAGTGAGTGAATCCAACCGAGGACTCACCAAGCCTCTAAGACTTCTAGCTCTTCTTATGATTTTGTCTTTTTCCTTCTCAAGAACAAAAATTTGGGCTTCCAAGACCAAAATTTGACCATAAATGGATATAGTAAATATCCATCCAAAGAATTGGCTATACTTGCAATTTTCTCCTAAAATTCCTTAATCTTCTTATCCATATTAGCTATAAGAACATTTGTATTACAACATACCCTATAAATATTTGTACATTGCTTCAAATAATTATCTATCAACTTCAATTTCTCATCAATCTTCTTCTTCTTAGACTCAATTACTTGATCAAATCTAGCTCTTTTTGCCTATGTGAACCTCTCCAGTGCTTATCGGTTTTAAATCTGTTGCAAGGATTGAAAATCCTTTGAAATGTTCTTAGTAATTGTCTTAAGCTTTCTAGATGGTCTTGCTTCTCTATCAATCTTACACTCTGGGACTAGTCTATGCAAGACAATGATAGATTGATCAATAATCCCTTTATCCGTAGATCCCTCCATCAATTTATGTGCAACCATCATCATGAGTTCAGTAGGACTCATCTCAATTATGTTTTTCTTTGCAGCCTTCGAGGTTTCAATTGACAACAATGATGGACCTACTACCGGTTCCCTACCGGATTCACTTTTCTTCTCCCCTGATGATTTATCCTTAATAGTTTCCTCACTTGCACTAGTGGCTTTGCCACTTGGTGCAGTCTCTATAACTATCGGTTCCATTGTAGGATCTGTAACCTCAACCTGTACATTTGTATCCGGAGGACTGTTATCCTCAACATTAGTATCCTATAGAATATCAACCTTTTCACTCTTTGTATATGTCGGTGTCTCAATATTTGTCTGTACTGATAGTTTTGATACTTGATGTAACTACAGATGCCAATAGATAATAAGATGAGAGGGGGGGGTGAATCATACAAACTTAAACTTCCATAAAAACAATAGATTCAACCTCGGTAACATATACTTCAACAATATAACCAAAACTGCTAAACATGCAAACTCATAAACACATAATCATCATAACACCAGATTTAACATGGAAACCCAAATAGGGAAAAACCACTGTGGGATTTTGGACCCACTAAGAAATATACTCTTCTAGAGTATGCTTGGTTAAAAGCAAATCTTGTTAAAGATTACAAACACATTGCTAGATGTGACCCAATTAAGGGATTTCCCTCAGATCTGTAAGGATCTTTACTTTGTTAGAAGTGACCTTGTCAAAGGATTTCAAACACTCATTTAGAATGTTACCTTGCTAGAGGGTTTAGATATAAGATTGTTAAGTCCACTTGGTTAAGAGATTTTCTGTCACTTACAAAATAACAGTAATAAAAATCTATCTGCAACTTCACATCTAAAATGCTAAAGCAGATTCTTATTTGCTCAAAACAATCTAGTTATAAGACTTATATGTCCCTCTATTGGGCTTTCTACTATGTTATTCAAACAGGTCTTCAAGCTTCTGTGCTCGGTAATCACTATGTAACATCCTTGTGCATACACTTGCTCGTATACATTGTTTATCAACAATTCCTTATTTATAAACAATTGCTAACTGCTTAATCTCCTTGATCACATTTCCCATGATCAATCGTAGCCATTAGATCTTCAAACTTGACTAGGTTTAATGTATCCTTCGATCTGAAAACATTTTACCTTACCTCGGGACTTGCAATTTTTTCTTGGAACTTGCACAAGGTTATTGCGGTTCAATTTGCGTTGTAGATCTTCCTGCCAATTTTCCTTTGCCATAGATCCTTAACAAACTTCATGCATGACATTCCAATCATTTATACATCTCTAGCTAATCATTGTCCTTCATTAAATAATACTTTTATCCATCCCATGCGCACTGTCATAACTCGGTTGCAACTCGATAAATACTAAACTTTACTCGGTAGACATTTCGCCTTCATTAACCGATATCAATAACCTTAGGGTTTACCGACTAGGTTCTTTGCTCAATGACATAGTATAGTATTAACCTTATAATAAATCAACATATGTAGAATATCAAAACAATCTAAACATCATAATCTCATCATTGTCTAACTCGGTAATAGTTGCCCGTTGAATAACGTATTCCTCCCTTTATTCATCACATTCTTTCTTTGTCTTTTACCAATATCTTAATTCTCTTCTAATCAATCTTCTCAAGATATGGCAACATCATACTAAATCAGATAATCAATCTCTTGACATCAATGACAAAATAATGTTATAAAGATAGTTATCATCCTTCTTCAGTTATATCAATAATCTTCAACAACCTTCTCAATATCCTTACTGAATATCAACAATCTCCTGATATTGAAATGCAAACAATCTTTCTTACTCTAATGCCAACAATGTGTATCTACGGAGGGCTTAATTTCCATTATCATAATTTTCTTCAAAATTGAGGATGAAGCACCCATAATACCCTTTCCTTTCCCTTCAATCAGGGTGTCTGCAGTGTCTGTTTTTTATTCTGATGAAGTAAAGAAACCTCTATTCTCTTCAAAGAACTTAACCCATGCCTTTTGGATTTCTTTTATTATCTCATTTACCCTTCCTAGCATAAGATTGGTTATTCTATGTTTGTTGTTAAATATTTTTCTATCTGCAACCTCAGGTGTCTTATCCATTTCCTCTGGAGTAATAGAAACACAAATAGGTAACAACTCTTGAATTTTAATATGCTTGTCTTCTTGTATTGTCGATAGCCTTCTAGCATCCAACATATCATACAATTCTACCAGTATTTGGTTTTCAATTTTTATCAAGGCTTTCTTCTAAATATCAAAATATAACAAAATTGCCTCCTCTACCTCTCTTTGTTCAACATTATCTAAACGATCGTAGTAAAACTGTACATTCTTTAACATGCCATCCTTAGTTATTTCATCAACTAATTCTGTAGAAGTTTTTGGTGGAATAATAGTTACATTACCAGATTGAATTGCCATATCAATATCAACCTTCTTCTTCCTTTTTGCAGTACCGGATGAAGCTGAAGTTGTTACTTTTGGTGCTTTCTTTTGTGCCGGTAATTTGAATGTAACTCTCCTAATCGATTTCTTTTTAGCCTCTACCTTGGTTTCCTTTGTTTTCTTCCTTATAACCCTCTTGAAATCCAAGGGTGTGTCATCCTCAGATTCAGACTGTGTTGTAACAGGGTCAATGTTTACTTATGGATCCTTCCTCTTCCTACCTTTCTTTGGGATAACATTAATCAATATTGTAATGTCCTATGAGACCTTCTCTACAAACTTGCTTGCCTTCCTTCCTGCTTCTCTATCTACTTCCGATTGAAATTTGTTTCAACCTCTTGTGACTTCTGATTAACAATACCAAAGGGCTTCTTAGCTTCATCAACCGGTGCATCAATCAACATCTTTGCATAAGCATCAAGGATCTGTGCATCAACTTTGTAGCCCATTTCCTCAATCCAGATCTTCCGGGGCTTAACCATTTCCATAAGTGTTACATGTTTCTTCACCATGAAACATATATCAGTTGAGTATTTTTCAACAATATTCTTAGGAACCCTTTCCCTAGATTCCATAGACTTTTGGATTGCTTTGAAATATCCCCATACCTTGTCATCTCTTTGACTGACCAATATAGCAATTGATTGTTTCAATTGTCTCCCTACCGAGATATCAAATGCCCATTGTCCCTTCCCAAAACTGGGAGTGTCATTCATGAAAAATAACATTAAGCAGACAATTAAATTGCCATACCGGAAAGTCCCTTTCTTTTCTCCTTTAATCTTTCCTTGGTTTATTAATAGTTCATCCAACATCCAAACAAAGAGATCTAATTTCTCATTTTCTCTCATCATCTTGTAAGTTGCAAAAATACAGGAACTGGAAATAGAATTCAGTCAGTTTGACTGAGTTACCTTATAACCGATGACCATGCTATAGAATCTTTAGTCTATGTCGATAATAGTGTTAATTCTCATAGATCTCCTATTTGATGTTGCATCGATGATTTTGTTGACATAATCATTAGAAACCTTCTTATTCAGGCATTGCCCAACCTTTTACCCTCCAAGAAAAACCCTAATCTTTCATTAACATCAATGACTTCCGTCAAAGATACCGAATCTTGAAACAAAACATATCCATGTAGGATAAGCATCTCCAATGTCTGGAACATCTTTCAAAACCTATTCTTGGGGTATATGCACCATCTTCATGAATTTTGCCTACCCCTAAGGCATCTGCCTCAGTTACCAGTTGAGCTACCTGCCGGTGCAGGAGCAACCTCCTCTAATGGATAAGTAACTGATGCATTCCCATCGGCTGATTGTTCTTCAATCTTCTTGACCCATCTCCAGGTATGATCTTGTTGTATTTCACTAACCTTTTCTTTCCCTTTCTCATTTGATCCTCCATTACTAACTAGTGTATTTTTTCTTCTACGAAATTCAGTAATATGTCCAACCTCATTACATGAATAGCATGCAACATTGTTCCTTTGAATTGCTTTGCTAAAACTAGTATAATTGCTTGACTTGCACTAATTATCCATATGTCCAAATTTTCCACATGCATAGCATTTAACATTCATTCTACAATCTTTTGTCTTATGATCATACTTATTACATTTAGAACATTGATCGAGAGAAGAATCAGGGTTTTGATTTGCTCTATTTCTACATTTCCTAGCCATGTGACCAAACTTAATGCAAACAAAACATATACCATTAAATTTATAAGCATTAAACTACCTTACCGGTGCCTTATGATTTCAATATTCATTAGTAATACCAGAACTCTATCCTTGCTCAAATCCAAGTCCATTGGAATCTCCAATTTGTCGTTGTGTTTTCAATAATTCATCTAGCTAAGCTGAACTAATCTTGAATTTTTCTTTATACTCACTTGCACTAGTCAGATCATCTCTTAGAATTATCATTTGTCTATCAAGCTCTTGTTCATTGCTCTGGGATTGTACTAAATCAGTTCTCAACAAATCATTCTCATGAACCAACCTACCACATTCTTCAAATTTGTTCTTTAGGGATACATCAAGATTTTCTTCCTTTTTCTTTCGGTCTTCAATCTCTTTAGACATTCTCATAGTTATCACTTGCATTTCATTTCTCATAACAATGCTCCTTAGGTGCATCTTTCTCTTCATCATCCTGATTTTGCAAAAGTTCCTTCCTTCTAGCTTGAACAGATGACACCCTCTCCTATAGGACAAGAATGAATTCCTTAGCAAAATTCAATTCATCTTGTAGCTTTAAGTTCTTCAACCTTTCAACATCATAATCTTCAAGTGCAATCTCAAGTTGCTTTTCCAAACCCATATCCATGGATTCTAGATTCAGGGTCCTCCTCAAGTTGTTAAACTTCCTCCAAGGCACAAGGCTCTGATACCAATTGTTGGAATCCAAAAACACTAAGATGGGAGCTGAATCAATGTTCTACCAATTTGATTAATTTTGGCCTTATTAAAACATACATACACCAAATCGTATACCGGTACATACAAAATTGAAAGAAGTAAAGCAACCAATAAGCCAATCGCATAAATGAACACCATATCACACATAATTATATGTGGAAAACCTCAAAGAGGAAAAACCATGGTGGGATTTGTGACCCACAATATCAATTCACTGGCCATATGAAGAGATATTACAAAATATAGGGGCCCACACTTGCAAGAAGGCTTATAGCCTAGACCACACTGCTCAATCATAAAAGGAGCCTCACTAACTACATATAAATCCAGACTTCAATCCAAAGAAATGAGTGAACTGCTAAGATAGCATCTTCTATGCCAGAATACAATTCTAGTTAAGCTCTATTTGTTCCAATCTAAAACCCTAAAACCTCTACTGAAATAACCCTTACATAAATATCATCACATACATGATCTCTCATATATATTTTGCATCTCCTTCCTAATACATATTCACATGATATTGCATTCACATAATCATCACCATGTCCTATATTTCAAAATGATCTAATCCAATTGACCTATATACCCTATACAATTTATCATGCCTTATGTCAGCTTACAAAGATATTTGCAATAACAAATTACATGTCAGCCAGACAACATAAATACATGAATATCAAAATCAATTGTCGATGCCAGATCCAAGAGATGTCAACCTCCAATACCGATAACCTTATTCTAAACCATGTCGGCCTATACTGCCAGTAATCAAATAAATCCTTCCATCCTGCCAATGTCGGTGCCAGTGAAGTGTTTGTCAATGAAGTGTTTACCGGTGAAGTGTCTACCAATGAAGTGCCTACAAGTACACAACTGAACCAAAATACCATGTTTCCATCAATGACAACATAGTGAAACCAACCAATTAAGTGTCAATTGCCAACATAATTTACCTTACTAACACTTTCTTCAATATACTACAATCTCACTTGGAGATGACTCTCCTCTTGAAGGTTTTTGCTGTCCTTATCAATTATAACCCTGATTTACTCTGTATTTTCTAGATTGTCTAGAAGTTTGTTCTCTTCCTATGATTTAAATCTCACATAGATATGATTGTCCTCCTTTTCTTTCAAGGTTAAAGTTATAAATACCTTGGCTTTATCAATACATGCTTATGGATTTATTGCTACTATAACTATCCTCATGAAGAGCACTATTTTTTAATGTAGTTCTCATTTGTTTCTCTAGTCATAGATTAGTATCTTCTTTCCTCATCTATTTGCCCAAAAATGTACAAACCCTAGGAATCGGTAAACTTTTTTTTGACTCTCGTGATTTCTATGAGTATTTGATCGTTAATGGAATGTCCATAACTGATGATGTTGAGGCTATGTACTTTGTCATACTTTGAATTAATATGTTTGTTATCATGAACTATTTTTGAGACAAATTTATTGTTGTGACTGAGCTTGAAGGTTTTTCTCCTTCACTTCTCTTTTACCTTGTATCACTAATATACCTTTGTATCATTCTAGGGTTTGAGAAGTTTTCCACAACTCTGCATCACAAGTAAATGAGTGGTCTCTTATGACTACATCTTCTAGGCCTTTGTCACTTTGTAATAGTCACATCTTCATAAAAATAGTGAAAAAATTATTTGGACATTTATGCACTCATGAAAGTAGTGAAACACATTGAAGAACACTACCATTCCCTGGTGGAATAATGACCAAACTTGAAATATAATGACTCTTAATGAAAACACAGGGAATGCCTCTTTTGTAAAATTCATCTCTCTATAACCAGAATAGTGAAAAGGCTTTGAAATCATAAAGACCATGTTCAATATAATGAATGTATGCCCCATCATTTGAGAAATGAGGGTTTCAAATGAAGAATAATGAAAAGAGATGAGAGACAATAAGAAAATCTCTAAAATAGACAAAAACTATTTTCAAATCAAAGCACGAATCACATTGGGCACATGACACACTAGTGTGTGTAGAAAACCCTACCTCCCTTTCAAAACCTTTTGTTAAATCATTATAATTAATGATTCCTTGATATCTGCTATCTATGGCCTAAGATACCATGATTTCCACCTTTATTCAAACTTACTCACCATGATCTCAAAACTATAATTCTAAACTTAAACTATTGTTAAACTTTGACCTTTGTTATTCTTGGCAGCCATGAAAGATTTAAATATGAAACTAGGGCTTTCTTCTCTTGAAAAAGTGTAGTCTATTGTTGTTGAACCCGAGATGTCCTCCTTTACCATGGTTTTGAACTTGAGTTTTATTTTCATTGGGTCAAGCATATGTTGGAAATGAAACTTGATCATTCCCTCCAAAATCATTTTTAAACCTTAGAATCATAAGGCATGTGATGCCCCTCCAGAATAAACTTTTTGAAAAATTAGACAATAGATTTTGCAATATGTTCATGGAAATAAAACCACTCTTTTACACTTAAATGACCAACTAAAACTCTAAATCCTTATTTTAACTTTGAATTAACCCCTAAACTTGAAACCCTTTTGACAAGGATCCTTTGATTTACATTGCCCACCCAAAAATTAAACCAACCTAAAATTGAGTGATACAAAAGAATCATTGAGTGTAATTAAGGCATAAAGCCTAATTGGATAACAATTAGATTTAAGGTTTGGTGGTTTCCTTGCTAGGTCTAATTAACATGTTGATTTTCCCCTCACATAGATTTGGTGAACACAACATGAATTAACAACAGTCTAATTTATAATTTTCATGAAAATATAGAAAGTGTGCAAATACAGGCTTCCAATCATGCAACTATGAGTTGATTTACACAATTGTATACTCAAATTCACACAATTATGTGCTTAAAATCACACAATTCTCAATTAATTTATGCATATGCATCTAATCTAAATCACACATATGCAACTCAGAAATCTCACATTTACAAAAATGGACATAACTTTTGCATAACTATTAGATTTTTTAAATTTAAAATGCATTGCATCACTGATACAATTCTCTATGCTTTGGTATAATTATTTTTTCTAAATTTATCATACCAACAAGCCTTATCTATTACCCGCCAGCAAGCTCATAAACTCTAGTCTCCATTTTAGTGCCAGAATTTTATGGGCCCCCTTATTAATTAGCCTGTTAGAATAATGCCCCCTTCAGGAGATGAATTGGGGGTTTTTTGACGATTTTTAGAAATTTTTGATTTTTTGATTTTTTTCAAAAGATTTAAGATGTTTAATTTTGTCAAAAATGTTTAGATTGATTCATCTCCTAAAAAAAATGATCTAGGTGATCGAGTAATTAGGTTAAATAAGTGGGACAATGCATTCCCACTTAAAAACCCTCTTTTTACCTCTATTAAAAGGTAAAAAGTGAAAAAGAAAGTTCATTTGAACATTTGTCCCCTTGTGATTGGAGAATAGAGCTCTATAGAGAACATGTTTATTCCATACCATACTCACCGATTTGAAAATGTTAGGTGGTACTAATGACCCGCCACGTATGGACCACCAGTAAGTGTTTGAAATTCATGTCTTTTATACAATTTTTGTTAATTTTCATCATGTTTTTCATGGTTTTTGCCCTAGAATTTATGTTTCAGTGCATTAGATTGATAGTTTAGCACATACGCAACATAGTTTAGTGCATAGGTTAGTTAGGGTACTAAAGTAGTGCATACGCAGATTAGGGTAGTGCTTAGGCATGAAAACTTAGTGCATTGGTGTTGTTTAGCACATACACAAGGTATGTTAGCGTATTTACCATGTATATTAGCACATGTGTCTAGTTTAGTGCATTGGATTAGTAGTTTAGCGCTTTGACCTTGAAATTTAGTACATAAAAGTGATTTAGCATGTAGGAATCATTTGATAGCACATTTGTGTGTTATAATAGCACATAAGGGGCAGCCTGGCACAATTGAGGTGTGTTTCAGCACATGTATTGTCTAAGATGAAAAAATTGTGTTGTTTACATGATTTTGATATGGATGAACTTGGATATGATTTATGTTGATTTGATTGGTGTTGGTATGGGTCCGATTGATTTGATTTGTTCATATGGGTCTTGATATGGATATTTTGATCTAATTGCTAGATATGGGTCATTTGATAGATTTCATCTTTGATAGTTGTTCTGATATGGGTCCTGGTCTTGATGATTTGATATGGATTGATCTTGATATAGATTTTGATATGGTTCTCTTTGATCTTGATATTAATTTGATTGAGGTAAAGTGTTGGATGCTAATATTGTTCTATTGGATCTCCTTGATGTGATTGAGATGATTAATATGTTCTTGATTGATTGGATAGATTAGATTTGTGTTCATGATTTAATTGTGTGCTAGAAATATGGAATCAACCTGCACTGCAAGGGAAACAACTCAAACACACATATGGTACATTGCATTAGAGGTTGAAAATCAATCAAACAAGTTAGTGAATCTAAACTCTTTAAAATTGTTACATGCTAGAGAACCTAGAGAACTTGGAAGAGCACTTGATCTCTTGGATGACAACCTAGAGAATGAGATTTAAATGATTTTAGGATCAAAATGGATGCAACTAAGATCCTAATGAATGCTAAGATGATGGATGAGAGCTAGGATGAAAGATGCAAGACTAAATGCTCAAGATGATGAAGATAATGAAACTAGATTGATTCCAAATTAAAGATTAAATGATAGTAGATGAGTTAATTAAGCTATGAAAATATATGCATTTAAACTAGATGATGTCCTTTGATGCAAATGCTAAATGATATAATGCTAATGCTACTTCTTGAAGATGTCTTGAATGAGCTCCTTAACCTGAAAAATGATTATAATTTAGATGCACAAAGAGATTGGATGAATTGAAGAAGGAATGGGCTCTATTTATAGAGAAAATAGAGAAATGGATGGTTGAGATTGAGCAATCTCAACAAGGGCTAGGATTGAAAGTTGTCAATCCATGTGCGGGATTAAATTCAATCCTAAGTTGACAAATGTCAAATTGAGAGGGCTTGAGAGGAGATGTAAGAGGCCTTAAATGCCTGAGGAGACATGGTGGTTACCTTAGGAGGTAAGGTTATGGTTGGGTTAGTGGATAACTAATGGATAAATCCTTTATCCAAAGGGTAAACTCTTCTCCAAGGGTTAATAGGCTAACTAGGGTCAAAGCCATGAATGCTTGATGAGACCCTTGGGTTAGATGACAGTTAAGTTAGAGAGAAAGTATCTAACCATGAGAGGAGGTTGAATTAAAAATTAATGGTTAATAGGACTTTGGGGTACAAATTTGTAAGAGTCCTTCCAAATTTGGGGAACTCAAGAAGTTAATTTGTTGAAGAAATGAATCCTTTAATTCATTTAGAAGACATTTTTCCAAACTTGAGAAGTGACCTCCTCAAATTTAGGGAAAGGACATGATTAGGAGATTAGACATGATTAGGATGGGATTAGAAAGCTTCTTGAAGGATAATTAGGAGGCAAGTGGGAGATGTATGATTTTGCAAGTGGGTGAGAGAAAATAGGATTTAATTAAAAATAAAATTGATTTATTTCAATTGTTGGTTGCAACTTGCATTTGATAGATTTAAATAAATACTAATTTATTTCAATGTGAATTTTGAATTTTTACAAGTGTGGGGATTTATAAATAAATTTTGATTTATTTATTTGCAAAGGGTGTTTTAATTAAATGTGGGTTTAATTAAAAGGGGAAAGGGGATAAATAGAGATTTTTAATTAAATGTGAATTTAATTAAAATGGCTAGAGGGGGAGGATTTAATTAAATGGTTTAGAGAGAAGAAGGGAAATATTAATCAAATCTTTAATTTGATTAATAGGCTAATTAGAAGAATAGGGATATTAATTAAATCTTAATTTAATTAATTGGAAGAATTAGGGATAATTAAATGAATAAAAGTCACTTAATTTGTTGTGCAACTTTTAGGTGTCTACATTTTCCCCCTCTTTGAGTCGACGTGTGAGCACATGTTGATTCAAAGAAAAATGCTCAATCTGTCATCAATTTTTTTTTATATGGTTCCTTGGATATGAAAAATTGATTTCGATATGATACATTAATGTGATTCTATCGATATGAAGCTGATATGAGACTGATATGGAGATTTGATATGATACATTGATATGGGATTGATTGATTGATATGGAGTTGATATGAGAATGATGGTATTTCGATATGATACGCTAATATGAGACTAATATAGAGATTTGATATGATAATAAAAAATGTGTGCTGGAAATGTGGGATCAAACTGCATTGCAAGGGAAACAACTCAAACACACACACAAAACATTGCATTAGAGGTTAGAAATCAATAAAACAAGCTAGTGAATCAAAACTCTTTAAAGTCATTCCATGCTCCTCTATCTCTTAAGATCCTCAAGATTCAAGGTGGCCCTCAATTGGAAGAGCAATTTCTCTCTTGGATGACAACCTAGAGAATGAGATTTAAATGATTTTAGAAAATCAAAATGGATGCAACTAATATCCTAATGAATGCTAAGATGATGGATGAGAGCTAGGATTCAAGATGCAAGACTAAATGCTCAAGATGATGAAGATAATGAAACTAGATTGATTCCAAATTAAAGATTAAATGATATTAGATGAGTTAATTAAGCTATGAAAAGATATGCATTTAAACTAGATGATGTCCTACAACATGATGCAAATGCTAAATGCTATAATGCTAATACTAATGCTTGAAGATAACTTGAGTGATCTCCTTAACCTGTAAAATGACTACAATTTAGATGCACAAAGAGATTGGATGAATTGAAGAAAGAATGGGCTCTATTTATAGGCAAAATAGAGAAATGGATGATTGAGATTGAGCAATCTCAACAAGCACTAGGATTGAAAGTTGTCAATCCATGTGAGGGATTCAATCCAATCCTAAGTTGACAAATGTCATATTGAGAGGGCTTGGTAGGAGATGTAAGAGGCATCAAATGCCCAAGGAGACATGGTGGTTACCTTAGGAGGTAAGGTTATTGTTGGGTTAGTGGATAACCAATGGATAAAACCTTTACCCAAAGGGTAAACTCTTGTGCAAAGGTTAAAATGATAACTAGGGTCAAAGCCATGAATTCTTGATGAGACCCTTGGGTTAGATGAGGGTTAGGTTAGAGAGAAAGTCTCTAACCATGAGGGGAGGTTGAATTAACCCTTAATGGTTAATAGGAATTTGGGGGACAAATTTGTAAGAGTCCTTCCAAATTTGGAGAACTCAACAAGTTAACTTGTTGAAGAAATGAAGCCTTTAATGCGTTTAGAAGACTTTCTTGCATACTTGAAAAGTGGTCTCCTCAAATTTAAGGAAAGGACATGATTAGGAGATTAGACATTATTAGGATGGGATTAGAAGGTTTCTAGAAGGATAATTAGGAGGCAAGTGACAGATGTAGGATTTTCCAAGTGGGTGAGAGAAAATAGGATTTAATTAAAATAAAATTGATTTATTTCAATTGTTGGTTGCAACTTGAATTTGATAGATTTAAATAAATAGTGATTTATTTAAATGTGAATTTTGATTTTTTGCAAGTGGGGGGATTTATAAATAAATTTTGATTTATTTATTTGCAAAGGGGGTTTTAATTAAATGTGGATTTAATTAAAAGGGGAGAGGGGATAAATGGAGATTTTTAATTAAATATGAATTTAATTAAAATGGCTAGAGGGGGTGGATTTAATTAAATGGTTTAGATAGAAGAAGGGAAATACTAAAAAAATCTTTATTTGATTAATAGGCTAATTAGAAGAATAGGGATATTAATTAAATCTTAATTTAATTAATTGGAAGAATTAGGGATAATTAAATGAATAAAATTCACTTTGTGCAACTTTTAGGTGTCTACATTGTGCCCGTCTTTGAGTCGATGTGTGACCACATGTTGATTCAAAGAAAAAAGCTCAATTTATCATCAATTTTTTTTATATGCTTTCTTGGATATGAAAAATTGATTTTGATATGATACGCTGATGTGATTTTGTTGATATGAAGCTTATATGAGACTGATATGGAGATTTAGTATGATACACTGATATGGAATTGATTGGTCGATATGGAGCTGATATGAGACTGATAGAATTTTGATATGATATATTGATATGGAATTGATTGGTCGATATGGAGCTGATATGAGACTGATATGGAGATTCAATATGATAATAAAAAATGTATGCTGGAAATGTGGGATCAACCTGCATTGCAAGGGAAACAACTCAAACACACACATGGAGCATTGTATTAGAGGTTAGAAATCAATAAAAAAATATAGTGAATCTAAACTCTTTAAAATTACTCCATGCTCTTCTATCTCTAAAGATCCTCAAAATTCAAGGTGGCCCTCACTTGGATGAGAACTTGATCTCTTGAATGACAACCTAGAGAATGATATTTTAATGATTCTATAATCAAAATGGTTGCAACTAATATCCTAATGAATGCTAAGATGGTGGATAAGAGCTAGGATGCCAGATGCAAGACTAAATGCTCAAGATGATGAAGATAATGAAACTAGATTGATTTCACATTAAAGATTAAATGATAATAGATGAGTTAATTAAGCTATGAAAAGATGTGTATTAAACTAGATAATGTCCTAAAACATGATGCAAATGCTAAATTTGATAATGCTAATTCTAATGCTTGAAGATGACTTGAATGAGATCCTTAACCTTTAAAATGACTATAATTTAGATGCACAAAGAGATTGGATGAATTGAAGAAGGGACGAGCTCTATTTATAGGGAAAATAGATAAATGGATGGTTGAGATTGAGCAATTTCAAACAGGGCTAGGATTCAAAGTTGTCAATCCATGTGAGGGATGCAGTCCAATCCTAAGTTGACAAATGTGAGATTGAGAGGGCTTGAGAGGATATGTAAGAGGCATTAAATTCCCGAGGAGACATGGTGGTTACCTTAGGAGGTAAGGTTATGGTTGGGATAGTGGATAACCAAAGGATAAATCCTTTACCTAAAGGGTAAACTCTTGTGCAAGGGTTAATAGGATAACAAGGGTCAAATCCATGAATGCTTTATGAAACCCTTGGGTTAGATGAGGGTTAAGTTAGAGAGAAAGTCTCTAACCATGAGGGGAGGTTGAATTAACCATTAATGGTTAATAGGAGTTTGGGGAACTCAACAAGCTAACTTGTTGAAGAAATGAAGCCTTTAATGCATTTACAAGACTTTCTTCCAAACTTGAGAAGTGACCTCCTCAAATTTATGGAAAGGACATAATTAGGATATTAGACATGATTAGGATGTGACTATAAGGCTTCTTGAAGGATAATCAGGAGGCAAGTGGGTGAGAGAAAATAGGATTTAATTTAAATAAAATTTATTTATTTCAATTGTTGGTTGCAACTTGCATTTGATAGATTTAAATAAATATTGATTTATTTAAATGTGAATATTGAATTCTTCCAAGTGAGGGGATTTATCAATAAATTTTGATTTATTTATTTCCAAAGGGGGTTTTAATTCAATGTGGGTTTAATTAAAAGGGAAAAGGGGATAATGGATATTTTTAATTAAATGTGAATTTAATTAAAATGGCTAGAGGTGGGGAGGATTTAATTAAATGTAAATTTAATTAAATGGTTTAGATAGAATAAGGGAAATATTAATCAAATCTTTAATTTGATTAATAGGCTAATTAGAAGAATATGGATATTAATTAAATCTAATTTAATTAATTGGAAGAATTAGGGATAATTAAATGAATAAAATTAACTTAATTTGTTGTGCAAATTTTAGGTGTCTACATTTTGCCCCTCTTTGAGTCGACGTGTGACCACATGTTGATTCAAAGAAAAATACTCAATTTGTTGTCAAAATTTATCGATATGGTTCCCTAGATATGAAAAATTGATTTTGATATAATACAATGGTGTGATTCTATCGATATGAAGAGCATATGAGACTTATATGGAGATTCGATATGATACACTGATATGGAATTGATTGGTCAATATGGAGCTTATATGAGACTGATAGCATTTCGATATGATACATTGATATGGAATTGATTGGTTGATATGGAGCTGATATGAGACTGATATGGAGATTCGATATGATAATAAAAAATGTGTGTTGGAAATGTGGGATCAACTTGCATTGCAAGGGAAACAACTCAAACACACACATGGAATATTACATTAGAGGTTAGAAATCAATAAAAAACAAGTTAGTGAATATAAACTTTAAAATTGTTCCAAGCTCCTCTATCTCTAAAGATCCTCAAGATTCAAGGTGGCCCTCACTTGGAAGAGCACTTGATCTCTTGGATGACAACCTAGAGAACAAGATTTTAATGTTTATAGAATCAAAATGGATGCAACTAAGATCCTAATGAATGCTAAGATGATGGATGAGAGCTAGGATGCAAGATGCAAGACTAAACGCTCAAGGTGATGAAGATTATGAAACTATATTGATTCAAAATTATAGATTAAATGATACTATATGAGTTAATTAAGCTATGAAAAGATATGCATTTAAACTAGATGATGTCCTAAAACATGATGCAAATGATAAATTCTATAATGCTAATGCTAATACTTGAAGATGACTTGAATGAGCTCCTTAACCTGCAAAATGACTATAATTTAGATTCACAAAGAGATTGGATGAATTGAAGAGGAATGGGCTCTATTTATAGGGTAAATAGAGAAATGGATGGTTGAGATTTAGCAATCTCAACAAGGGCTAGGATTGAAAGTTGTCAATCTATGTGAGGGATTCAATCCAATCCTAAGTTGACAAATGTCAGCTTGAGAGGGCTTGAGAGGAGATGTAAGAGTTATTAAATGTCTGAGTAGCACTATATTTGCTTGATCAGATCCTTCTAAGCTTCAATCTGCCTTCACTCAAAGTGCAGATCCATTCACTGGTTAGGCAACTACACACTCAACAAGTTTCTATCAATCTTGCCAACAACCTTTACAAACAACTTCATCGACCTTAAATACAAATCTGTTAGGTCAGTAACACAACCGAAACCTAATTCTCATCATCGAGATTACAAACAAGTTGGTACAATCTTGATCGTTATAAATCATGACAATCTCTTCACATTCTTCAAGAAAATTCCAACCGCTCCATCATCACCGCTTCATCAGACTTTGTAACTCATCACGCATTGTGCATTAGATGCAATCTACTTTGTTCCTTCCCTAGACAAAAAATAAACGTGCCAAAACAATTTGAACTCATCCTCATATAATGATCACAAATGTCTCCATCATTACCACTTATCAGATAATAAACCATCAAACTTGATTGGTTAGGGTTTAACAGCTGATAGGGTTTATCGGTTACATTGTTTAGAAAGGTTTAACCCTTTTCACCGATTCACCAGTTCAACTCACAAACTTTTACATACTAGTTTACAACATCTTCCACAAATCTCTTCTTATCGATTACTAGCCAATATCAAAAACAACAATATCAGCAATAACATGAATACCATTACCGATTCAATTGACATCAATGTCAACATATCATTAATGCAATCTCTATGTAAAATACCAACAAACTCAAAATGCCAACAATCTCCCCCTTTGGCATTGATGGCAATACAAATATCAACACCTCTAATTGCTGCCGAGATTGGTGAATAGGAATCTTGGTTTACATTACCAAGTATTCACCTTGTTATTGTCTGTCTTCAACCTACCGCCAGTTCACCTAATCAGACACATAACTCTTCTCCTCAATCACATAATTCTTCTCCCCCTTTGACAACAATGCCAAAGAGAAAGTAAAAAGAAAATGTAATTCTGCTCTCACTGTCCATCAACATCATTTTGCAATTTGATGCTCCTCCTATGGAATACATCCACTTCTTCATAAATCCATGTAAAATTTTGCAAGTGGTTCAGGGACTGAGGTAATCAAAATCATGCTCAACTAGCTTCATGAAGAGGGACAACCCCCAATTGACTTATAAGATACTCAAAAGTGGTCTTAGACAAAGGTTTGGTAAAGATATCTGCAAGTTGCTCCTTGGTAGAAACATGCTCCAAGATAACATCTTTACTTTGAACTTTTTCCCCCAAGAAGTGATATTTCAATTCAATGTGCTTAGTCCTTGCGTGCAAAACATGATTTTTTGAAATGTTTATTGCACTTGTATTATCACACAAAATATTTATTGTGCAATTCATATAAGCTACTACACACTCAACTTCAGTAGTAGATTGTGAAGTACAACTCTATTTTTTACTATTCCATGAAACTAGCCTTCCTCCTAGAAAGAATACTCCACCAGTAGTACTTTTCCAATCATCAATATTTCCTTCCCAATCAGCATCTGTGTATGCTTTCAAATCAAAATTTTAACCATATAGATACCATAACCCATAGTCAACAATACCTTTCAGATATCTAAAAATTCTTTTGGTTGCCATTAGATGTGCCTCCTTTGGATTCTTCTTAAATCTAGCAACAATACCGACTGCATGGGTAATATTCGGTCGACTATGAACAACATAGTGTAATTTTCCAATCATTGACTTGTATTCCTTTTCATCTACAGACTTAGATGCATCTTCCTTAGACAATTTACAACCTATAACCATTGGGGTTCCGACTAGTTTATAGACACTCATACCAAAAGTCTTCAAAACCTCTTTCACATACTTGGATTGAGTAATGAAAATACCATTCTTCATCTGCTGTATCTGTAAGCCTATGAATTTTTTTATTTCCCCTACTAATGAAATCTCAAATTCATTCTTCATTTCATCTGCAAAAGAATTACTCATGTCATCATTACCTCCAAATATAATGTCATCTACAAATACTTCACTGACCAGTATTTCATCTCCTTCAGACTTGAGATAAATATCCCTGTCATCACCAGTTCTATCTTTATCAGATGAGCATGAAGCCATTCATACCATGCTCTAGGTGCCTACTTTAATCCATACAAATCTTTATTCAATTTGCATACCATGTCTTCCTTTTCTGTCAATGCATAACCATCAGGCTGCTTTATATAAACCTCTTCTTCTACTATCCCATTAAAAAATGCAGACTTGACATCCATCTAGTATACCTTGAACTTCTTATGAGTTACAAATGCAAGAAATTTTCTAACACCTTCTAGTCTTGCTACTAGTGCAAAATTTTCTCCATAATCCTCTCCTTCTTCTTGTGCATAACCTTTGCATACTAATCTTACCTTGTTGCGAATTACAACACCATCTTCATTTAACTTGTTTCTGAACACCTATTTAGTACCTATAACATTCTTGTTTACCAGTCGGGGTACCAGGGTCCAAGTTAGTACCTATAACATTCTTGTTTTTGAACACCTATTTAGTACCTATAACAAGTAGATCAAGATTTTCTTTACCAGTTTCTGATTTAATAGTTTCAGGTTCTAAAAGAAATTTGCAAGGATCTTTATCCTTCTTCTCAAAACTAGTTCCTTCTAAAACTTCAAGACATTCATCTATATGAACATCAGCACTCTCAACAATTTTCTGTGTTCGGTTGTTGAAGCATTTATAGGCCTTACTCTTGGTGGAATAGCCAAGAAATATGCCTTCATCACTCTTAGCTTCAAACTTGCTTATGTAATCACCTCTTTTAATAAAACATTTGCTTCCAAATATCTTAAAATAGCTAACATCAGGGGATCTCCCATACCAATATTCATATGGGGTCTTTTCCTTACCTATTGTCACCAAAACTCGGTTCATTGTATAAATAGTTGTACTTATAGCTTCTTTCCAAAAACAAATTGCCACACCACCTTGTATCAACATAGTCCTAGCAGCTTCAACCACTGATCGGTTGTTTCTCTCTGGTATACCATTTTGTAGTGTTGTCCTTGGTGCAGAAAGTTGCCGCTTCATACCATTATCATCACAATACTTAGTGAACTCCACAGAAGTGAATTCACCACCTTGATCTATTCTTAGACATTTTATCTTTTTGCCACTCTCTTTCTTAGCTAAGGCTCTGAATGTCTTGAATTTACCAAAAGCTTCATTCTTATCCTTCAAGAATGTGATCCACATCATCCTTGAACAATCATCACTGAAGATCATGAAGTATCTATCACCTTGAATGCTTCTTGTTCTTATTGGTCCACATAGATCTGTATGAACCAAATCTAACAAGTACTCTGCTGAGAAGGAATTTCTCTTAAAAGTTGAAGAATCCATCTTTCCTAGTTGACATTCTTTACAAAGAGAATTAACTGGTTTGTCTAGCTAAGGCGGGCTTCTTACTGTCTTAGACTTTCTTACTATAACAATATTGTCAAAATTTATATAAAAAAATCTTATATGCCAAAGCCAGCTGTCATCTATTTTTGCAATCAAACAGTTGCTAACTTTAGGATTCAGATGAAATAGATTACCTCTGGTCTGTTTCCCGGTTGAAATCAATTCACCTTTGTTGTCAAAGATTTTGCACATTCCATTTCTAAACTCTAGTGGGTACCCTCAGTCATTAAGTTGTGCTACACTTAAAAGTTTATGCTTTAGGCCTTCAACCCAATAAACATCGTCAGCACTGCTCTTCCCATTAACATAAATAATTCCCTTACCTTTATCCATACAGGGTGAGTTATTGTCAAATATGACAACACGGCCATCAAATTCCTTCAAGGAAAGAAAATTGCTCCGATCACCAGTCATGTGATGTGAACAACCACTATCAATGATCCAATCATCAAAGTTATCCATTCTGGATACTAGTGCCTTCTGATATGACATTTCTTCCTTAATAGATACAAACACAATATCTTCACTAGCATAATCATCAAATTATTCATCAGTAATACCACTGTCAATAGCTACAAGACAATCTCTCTTGCCTTTACCCTTATACTTCTTAAATTTGTCTCTCTTTTATTCATTTTCACCATTAGGGTAATTTGCTACTATATGACCAATCTTGTTGCATGCAAAACATTTCGAATGTAGCTTACCTCTATATTTACTAGTGCCTCTAGGGATTCGTTTTGCCAACAATGCTTCAAGTTCCACTAAGTTGTCTTCATCATTAGCATCTTTGCTGGGTCTAGATTCATAGCTATGGCCGGTATCTCTAATTCTTCTCATAGATGAGTTAGAGACAGAAGCTCTGAATGCAGATTCTGATTTCTATACACTACCATCATAGCCATTTAGTTCAAAAGCAATAAGTTTGCCAATAATAGAGTCAAGAGTTACCTTTGTCTTGTCAATGGATTTCGGCTCTTGAATAGCTACAACTCAGATAACATAGACCGATAGAAGGGTTCTCAGTACCTTACTGATTACTATGACATCTTCCACTTTCCCTCTTGCATTCTTTATCTCACCAACTATCTCTTTAATCCTTTGACCATACTGCTGGATATTCCCACCTGTAGACATTCTCATGCCATCAGATTTTCCTCTTAAACTCTCCTCTTTGGCAATCTTAACATGTTCATCACCGCT
This sequence comes from Cryptomeria japonica, assembly GCF_030272615.1. NCBI lineage: Eukaryota > Viridiplantae > Streptophyta > Pinopsida > Cupressales > Cupressaceae > Cryptomeria > Cryptomeria japonica. The sequence continues at coordinate 422,839,693 of NC_081412.1, forward strand.
ATAAATATCTTCTAATTTATTCCATACTTCATATGCAGTTTCAAGACCATGAACATCTACATATTCAACATCAGATAGGGAACTGATAATAGCCTCTAATGCCTGGTGATTTTCTTGTTGTTCTTTCTTCTGATCATCAGTCAGGGGTCCAGTAGGTGTAATATACTTATTTTCTATATGATCCCAATACTGACTACCAAGACTCTTAATGTAAATATTCATTCTTTCACTCCATATTCTTTAGTTATCTCTGTTGAACTTCAAACCTTCTTTCTTCATCATGGTCTACAAGATCTTTTCCTCAACATGTTAGGCTTTTAGATTAAGAGGACTTGAGACGCTCTGATAACAATTGATGGTATGATGAAAGAATAAGTATTTGGTAGATTATCGAGATGGGGGGGTGAATCAATATAATGAAAAACTGATACAAAGTTCCCAAACTCAAATTCAGTCACACAAAGTAAACATATCTTAGTTAAGATCAATATTCATAAGAATACTTGACATCAACTGGTTTAACTATTATGACAACTTAACAATAAACAACTTCAATCTTGTGAACATCAACAATTCTTAATCATAACTCAACATATTCATCTTTCAATGCTTCTACTTATTATGCCTTATTAGAAGTTAACCAAATCAACAAATAAGATCATAACCACAAAAGCATTCACCACTTGACACAAATGTTTATACATGGAAAACCCAAATAGGTAAAAACCACGGTGAGATGAGACTCACAAGGATAGCTATCTCAAGTCTTCTCAAGCTCGCCTTGTTAGGAGCCAAGCCTGTTAAAGCTTTACAATAAATCCTGTTAAGAACTAATTCTGGTTAGGAATCACTCGGTTAAGGGATTTACAAATATGCATTGATGAAAAGCATAATACCCTGTTAGGAGTAACCACGCTGGAGGATTTAAGAATCCAAGCTAATGGACCACCTTGTTAGAGGATTTAACGAGTAACCAAGCTTGTTAGAGTTTACCCGGTTAGGGGATTTCACTACTATTGTAATTGTTAGAAAACAACATTTTTTCTTGATCTTTCTGAGTACCACTACATTTGTTTGATCAGAGCCTCTAAGCTTCAATCTGCCTTCACTCAAAGTGCAGATCCATTCACCGGTTAGGCAACTACACACTCAATAGGTTTCTATCAATCTTGCCAACAACCTTTACAAACAATTTCATCGACCTTAAATACAAATCAGTAAGAGGCATTAAATGCCTACGGAGACATGGTGGTTACCTTAGGAGGTAAGGTTATGGTTGGGTTAGTGCAAAAACCAATGGAAAATGTTTTTACCCAAAGGGTAAACTATTGTGCAAAGGTTAAAAAGATAACTAGGGTCAAAGCCATGAATTATTGATGAGACCATTGGGTTAGCTGAGGGTTAAGTTAGAGAAAAAGTCTCTAACCATGAGGGGAGGTTGAATTAACCCTTAATGGTTAATAGGACTTTGGGGGACAAATTTGTAAGAGTCCTTCAAAATTTGGGGAACTCAACAAGTTAACTTGTGGAAGAAATGAAGTCTCAATGCATTTAGAATACTTTCTTCCAAACTTGAGAAGTAACCTCAAATTTAGGGAAAGGACATGATTAGGAGATTAGACATGATTAGGATGGGATTAAAAGGCTTCTATAAGGATAATTAGGATGCAAGTGGGAGATGTATGATTTTGCAAGTGGTGAGGGAAAATAAGATTTAATTAATATAAAATTGATTTATTTCAATTATTGGTTGCAACTTGTATTTGATAGACTTAAATAAATATTGATTTATTAAAAGTGAATTTTGAATTTTTCCAAGTCGGGGGATTTATAAATAAATTTTAATTTATTTATTCGCAAAGGGGGTTTTAATTAAATGTGGGTCTAATTAAAAGGGGAAAGGGGATAAATGGATATTTTTAATTAAATGTGAATTTAATTAAAATGGCTAGAGGGGGGATTTAATTAAATGGTTTAGATAGTAGAAGGGAAATATTAATCAAATTAGAAGAAGTCCTCATGGCTCTGCAATTTGGCGGTGATAGACAACTTGGTGCTTGGGTAGATGTTGGCTGGGATGATCCGCCACATGTGTCACAACGGGTGTTTTCCAAGGGCAGATGGGAAGATAGGGCTCCATGTCTGGGAAGGCAATACAGGGATCTTCGCCCGGTTTCCAAATACTTTTAGGGTTTTTTCAAGGGTCTTCCATGGCATAGGATGGGGAGTTCTGTTTGGCATGGTCCGAATAAAATTGAGAGAAATTTCATTAGGGGAAAGTAGTCACACGTTTCTGCAAATAGATCTTTTGCTGATGTAGTAGCCTAGGGAACTAATGTTGCTCCTAGGGCATCTAGGCATGAAAAACTAATGTCAGTTGCTAGTTTGGCTAGTTCTAGGGCATCTGGGCATGAAAAACTAATGTCGGTTGCTGGTTTGGCTGGTTCTAGGGCATCCGGGTCTATTAAAAAGGCAGTTGTCATGGATACAATTGGTAAAGATGCAAGAAGCTTGAGTAGTAAAGCTCAAGTCGCAAATGGTAACATGGGTCAGTCTAGTCCTTTGAAGGAGGTTTGGTTTTCGTGACCTATTTTTGATTTCTCTGGTTCTGTTGTGGCTAATAGGGCTACCAATTTATACTCTGTGGCTATTTTAGGAGACATTTGGGGTCCTCTGATCAATTTATCTAAATTATATTCTAAATTTTGTAAACGGTGGTCAATATTGGTTTGTCTTCAAATGTTATCTTCTAATTCTTGCGTTTTGGTCTTCGAATCCCCTCATACTAAGGATGATGTCCTTGCAAATTCTTTTCATTGGTTTGGTAATTTTTTAGTTAGGGTTTTCGCTTGGCAACCTTTTTTTGTTCCGGAATGGGCCAAACCTAAATTGCTTCCAGTTTGGTTCGGCTTGCCACAACTCCCCTTTGAATTCATGGATCCTGAGGTACTGAAATCCATAGGGGATAATTTTGGGAATTTTTTGACTTCTAAATTTGTTTTTGAGGAAGGGAAGGTTCTGGTAAAAATTTGTGTTCTGGTTTCACCTTCATCAGTTTGTCCAATTTCATGCAATATTAAATCTAATGATGGCATTTGGAGACAACCCATTGTGAAGATGAATGCTGATTTGTGTCCAAATCTGATTATTGTGGATGCTCCCTTGTTTTTTGATTTTCGAATAGGAAAAATTGGTATGAAATGTAAGGAGGATCGGAATGCCCCCTTAAACCCTACCACTGCTAAAGATTCCTCTCAGGTCTTGGTAGGATCTGTTCATCAACCCAAGGAGGTTTCTAATAATGTAGCTCAAATTAAGCAGAATACTACTATTTTTTAGGACTTGGTTGGGTCTGTTCGTCATCCTAAGTTCGATCTTAACAATGTTGCTCCTCTTAATCATAATTCTACTACAATTGAGCTAGATAGGGACAAAATCAATTTACCTCAGGGTATTTTAGAAGTTTCCCAGTCCGACAATCATGGTAAAGATGGCTTTCCTAATCTAGGGAGCTTCTCATGTCTTCCTCCATTACATCAGTCAATTGTTCACCCTGTTCCACCTGTTCTACTGGAGGGACTGGGTGCCACGTCAGGGGATGAGGTTCCTAAATCTTTACTATGGTCATCTAGTCCTCCTTTAGATTTTGAGGTTATTGCTCTGGTTGTGTCAACTCCTTTAAATCATGAGGAGGATGTTTTAATTCAACAGGTGAAAGAGTTACTACTTAATGAGCCTTTTAGGGAGTGTGACATGCCTCAATCTCTGCATATTTCTCCTGATGAACACATGGCTCAACAATTTGAGTTGTTGCTTAAATCTAATATGGATCTCATCCCCACTGTGGTTTAGAAAACTTCATAAGAGTTTAGAATACTTGTGGGTATTCATCCCCACTGTGGTTTTTTCCCATTTGGGTTTCCACATGAAAAATCATTGTGTCAAGTGGTGAATGATTTTATGAGTATGTTTTTGATATAGTTAAATGTGAATAACTAGTAAATCCACTTAGACATGTTTAGATGACTGGAAGTGATATGAAATGAACTATTACTAATGTTAGTAAAGTGGTTTTATGTTTTGGTTAAATGGTATTTGAGTTTCAGATATGTTATATTGTATCATTGACATTATAGTCATTCGGTAAAGCTTGACAGTGCAGTAGCAGTTTTAGATACAGAGTCTAAACTAGTTAAGTTTTTCAAGTTGTTTCTGAGTTTGATTTAAGTTTGGTGAATGTTTAGTATATTTTCTATCTAATTCACCCCCCCCCCCCTCTTAGTAGTTGACTAGATCATTATTGTTTCATTGTACTATCATATTGCACATATCGGTTTCCTACACTAGTCCATCATCTCTACCGGAGCACCTTCCTCTAATGCATGTATTCTTGTGTCAATTTTTTCTAATCCTAATTGTAAATTATCCATCCATTGAAACATGCAGGAGTGATCCATCTCTCATCTATAGTTGTGTCCCCAAGATAACCATTGCACACACTTGCCATCTCATTTCCTTCCTTTATACTGGCAGCAACTAGTTCTTCCATTTGTCCTTTTCATGAAGGGGGTGAATAATATTGGCAATGTGTTACTCCCCCTGAGGTCCTACGTCTCCTTTAAGCCTTAGGAGATATCACCTATGCATTGAATGCATAGTGTTGTTCCATGGTTGCATCTTCTTCCTTCTTCCTCCATACCTGCATGACTTCACTCTTCTTCCCATTTTCAGTCTTGAGATTTAGTCTTACTTTCTTTTGTCCATTTGTCCTTGCTCTACCAGATTCAGCATCATGACTGGAAGCATTGTTTAAGAAGAAAACAGTGTTCATGCCAACTGCATGAATGGAGTACCTTCTATCATACTGGTTTGACCATCTCCTTCTGGTCATGCTTTTGTAACTGGCTACTGAAACTGGTGGACCTCTTGATTCTGCAAGGGCATTTCTCTTTTTGTTCCATGCAGCCCTTTGTCTCTCATATGTTCTATACTCATTTTCATATTGAGCATAGCTTCTATATCAATTGTCATTTAACCAAACTTTCTTGTTCCTACATTCATATCTTCTATGCCCAAATCCATTACAAATATAACATACATAGTTTACATTTCTTGAGGCAGAAAATGGACTATTCTTATTGTGCATAGGAGAAGATCTATGCATATTTCTACATCTTGAAATACTATGGCCATATGCATTACTTCTTGGACAGGCCACATTCTTATTTCTAGACCTCTTTATGCATTCATCTACCCTATTACCATAATCTTTGCAAGAGAAGCAGTAGTCGGTAAAGGCTGGAAAATAACTTACAAATTTGTTTTGCCATGCATGAGGAGATCTTATGGGTTTAGTATCTCCATTTCTACTTCTCCGGGGATGGATCTTGGATTGTCCACTCTCTGCAACTCTTCAATCTTATCCCTTCTTTTCCCACACTTGCTTTTTCTTGTGGGAGATAGCATTTCCTTGTCTTCTATCAGTAGGAGGTCCTTTATGTTGTCTTCTTCTATTATTTCTTCTACCAAAGCTAACTTCTCCCATCTTCCCTTTTCCTTTGGGATCTGCATTGTTTCTCCTTCTTGCAACATTGGTCTTCATCCTTAGCTTCATGTCTTCACCAATTGTGTTTAGATCAACCTTCATTCTTGGAGCATCCTTAACTGTGGAGGTATGACCCTTTCCACTTCCATTTGAGGAGACAAATTTAATATCTTTGTGGGACGTCTCCTTTCTTGTAGAGCACTCCTCTACCATCGGTATCCTTAGAATGTTTTTGATTCTGCAACATTTTATCTAAGGAATCACTGCTGCCATCAAACTAGATCCTCACCTTGAGCTCATTTTGACATTTCTCAAGGTCATTTTGGATATTCTCCATTTCTCCTTCTAGTTGCTGACACTTTTTATTCTTGTCTTCTAGCTCAAATTCTAGATCATTATACCGACACTCCTTGGTGTCTTCTTATTGGGTATTCAACTCTGAGATACATTTCTCAGATTGTTCAAGGCATCTGATCAACTGGTTTTGTTCCACAACTGTGGTATTTTTGAATAACTTACTCATTCCTCACTCTTCTGAGTTCTTTAAGTTCACTTACAAGTTCTCCTTCAAGATCAACTTCCACTTCCTCTTCTTCTCCACCTTTACTATCACTGCCAAACACATCTCGCCAGTAGGAATGATCTGCATGATCATTCTCAGATGTGTGCCTTTCATACTTTGATTCTTGAGCCATGAAGAGGTGGGTTCCTTCATCATTGTTGTGGCTGCTAACAGATCTATATTCATCACCTGCATACACATGAGTTGCATTTCTCATCCTATCTTCACAAACCAGTTTTGTAGTGGTACGCTCATTTCCATAGAGCTTCTTCAATCTATCTCACAAGCTTTTTGTCGATTTGCATCTATCCACCTGTGAGGAAACATCATCTGATAACCAAAGGAGTATAGCCTTCATTTCTATATCATTACACTAATAACATCTGAATCGATGGGAGAAGTAACTTTACTAGGGCAGCCATTAACAACCAACATCCACATATCAAACGCTAAGGAGGATAGGTAGACTTCCATCCTACAACCCCAAATAGAATAATTTGAACCATCAAAAAGAGGAGTAGGATTGATACTAAACATGCCATTAAGTTCAAATAACAGAATCTACCCAAGCTAGAGAAATCTTATCAACCGGGAACATTGGCTCTAATCCCAATTGTTGAACACAAGATGCCACTCAGAGGGGGGTTGAATCAATGATTTCCAAATATTTTCCCTTTTCTATCCTATGTGTATATACTGGTTAATAGATCTAACATAAATAAGACATACTAGTTAGATGGGAGGATAACACAAAATAAATCACACATAAAAGGGACATTTCATAACATCAAATATATGAAGAAAACCCAAGATGGGAAAAACCTTGATGAGAAGTGCTTCTAGAGACTACTGCTCCAGTCCAGCCTCACAATGAAAACCTTAGTTACAACATTTAGGGCACCAACCCAAGGAGTATCACTCCTGCTTTAGGGCACTAACCCCTAATTTTAAGGCACCAACCCAAGGAGCACCAACCCCTGCACTGAGCTCCAACTCAATGATCTACAATGAACATAACCAATTACAAAAGTAATAGCCTAGTTAGAAAATAACTTTGTAACTCTTATGCAAGAATCTTCACTAGTTCTCCTCTATCCAATTCACTCTCGATTCTCTACTCACCTCTCTAGTGCAGCCTTATCTCCTACTGCAACTCATTCTTTGTTGCAACCTTACCAGTTCAGCCTTTGGTTCTTCTTTGTCAGTTCTACTCTCTGTCGGTTCTCTTTTCTCTCCATCATACCATTGCTAGTCACCACCGGTCTTCTTTACTCAGTCATTTATCTGCTATCTGATTCCTATCGATTCTCAGATTACCGGTTCCCTTTTGATTCTCATCATGCTCTTCTCTTTTCTACAATCTTCTTTGCCTCTTCTCTATCGATTCAATCACCACCGGTGCACTCCTCTATCAGACTTAATGGTAGACTATCAGTTGCCTCACTCTTGTCGGTTGAACTCTTCAAACCAGTTCTCTCTCACACACTTAGTCTCTTCTTTGATTGACATTGAGCACTTGACTGATTGTCTCTCTTCACTTGTTTCACTCTCTTATGTAGCAACAGTGGATCTAGCCTTTGATATACATGTTTATACTAAGCCTTCCTGCCAAAAAGATTCACACTTCGGGTGTGTTAGGGTTCCTTCATAGACCCCAAGGCAAACCAAATCAAATAAAATCTCCTTCTAGAGATCGACCACCTCCAACTGATCACCTATCACTGCCAATCGCGTTGTATTTAGAACACGTTTTCCCTATTTGGCAAACACGACACCTTCTTCATTCTGCACTTGTCAAACACCTATGAAGTGATCATGCAGATAGCTTCACCTACCCTGATCAACACCTAGACACTTGGCCTTGATCATGTAGCCACTCAGTCATATTTTTATCCTCTGATCAGTCTCGAGCTGTACTCTTTTGCTCTCAACTAGTGAAACAAGCTATTGACATTAATGTCAACTAGTGACCACCTACATCACCAACAACACTTCACCGACCATATTGTGCATGACACTTATCACCTATGTGTCATCATAGTTTGCATCTACCTCTCCTATGTCTTCTATGTCAGTCCAGAGAAGATCACCAACCAACCACACAACCAGGTTCATGTACCGGTTCACAGACCCTGTCGGTTATACCCTAATCAGTTTGTCTTCAACCTTGCACTTTTCTTCTCTTATGGTGGAACACTCAAACCAATCAGCACACTAGCCAACATACCTCATGCACATCTTCAACAGATTGGAGCCTTTCACTTTTGCACCTTGTCAGCTTTACTAGTGGACATACTTACCAACAACGACCTTGATGACACCATGTCATCAATCTTCAACAACCTTCATCTGTTTGCATCTATGTCAACACCTTTCTCCATCTCCAATCCAGTTGACCTCTCTGTTTGCAACTACTCAACTCTTCCTTCTTCATCACTAGACCGGTTCTCCTATTAACAAGTTTGTCAAAGTGACAAACATATCCTTCTTTCACTATACCAGCAACATATCATGTCTGCCCTTGCCGATGCGGTACACATCCCTCATCTCATGCACTTAAGGCAACTTAGTGTTTCACTAGTTGATCCGGTGTAAGCTTACAATCACCTGCCTTCAATTCTTCTTTCTTATCTTGGAGGACTATGATGCATTCCATATATAATAGGAGATAAGCTCAGTATTACCACTTACCGGTGGGAGAGGATCCTTGTCATCTCATTCTACTTTGGGCATTGCACTGGCATTCCTTAGCTAACATTAATTATATACATCTTCAGTCAGACACACATGATCTGATTGAGCACACTCACTATCAAACTTCTCTTAATATGGTGATTGCATCTTTATCCGATGGGAGTCCTATTGTTTCACATCGACACAACATATCGATGGCCTGCACATACTTTACCTCTGGTGTTGTTATGATTTTTGTAACATTATGCCTCTTCATCACAATCAACAACCCAACATTTTGCTCTCTTGATGGTTGGCAACAATGCACTGCCAACATGTCACTTACCGGTCTTATACTATACCGATCTCCAGTCCATGTCTTCAACACAAGTCAACACTAACTTGTGTACTGGTGACTCCAATGATCATTATGTTGAATGGATCTCTCTTCCTTATCGGTAACCAGCCATGCACCGACATCAATGACACCATTTTTGGTATGCATCAATGACTACACTACTCATCAATTTCCCATACCAGTTGACATCAAGGACAACACAATGCCAACAAACCTCAATAGTATAGCAAAATGAATATTGTTATTACCATCATGTCCAATGTCATGCCACTCGTAAATGTACAAGGCTAAATAATTACATTCATGACCTCATTGACAAAAGCAATAATTAAATTGCAACCAAAAACACTAACACCAATGACAAGCTAAAAATGTACTAAGACCCTTTCCCTAAGAATGGCAAAGATGAAGGTTCATCATCTCATACATTTTCTTATGACTACATGAAAAATATCACAGGATTTGACTCCCTCATAGGTCATATAGAACCCTCAAAACACCATGTTAACACCATTACCATTCAGGGAGATAATTCCACCCCTACATCCCATCTAATAACTCAATGATGAACTGATAGTACTAACCCTATACTAAGAGGGGGGGGGGAGTGAATCAGTACAGACAAAAATATAGTCCTAAACCAGTCTAGCAGCAGACACTTCAACTGACTGGCAAACAGTGACACCGGTTTGAAATAGAGTGCAACCGGTAAAGCTAAGACTGACTGAGACAAGCATTAACTGATTACTCACTTAACTTTTCACTCAACTCAAGACTACCCTACCATTTCTCCCTTATGCATAAATAGGTAATCTATCATCAGATCACAATAACAACTAGTTCAAAATGTTTTATTGACAGGCATAAAACATAGAACCATCATATGCTTGATAGACAATAGCAAAGCATCACAAGATAAAAGCATCACACATGACACACACATTTTTCATGTGGAAACCCAACTGGGAAAAACCACGGTGGGGATGAATACCCACAAGCTATTTTTGAACTCTTTAGAAGTCCGCTCTGTTAGGAGCCTTGTCCGATTAGAGACATTACAATAGGTTCTGCTAGGAACTGATCCTGTTAGAGATCACCCAGTTAAGGGATGGCTACAATACCTAGTTAAGGGTTAAACCCTGTTAAAGGTTACCTTGTTAGAGGATTTCAAGAACTCAATAGCTAAAGGACTTTGAATTACCCTGTTAAAGGATTTACAGCAAGCCGGTTAAGGCTACCCTGTTAAGGGATTTTCCAACTGTTGAGGTGGTTAGAGATCAACAGGTATTACAATGATCTGGTAACAACACTCAATGCCAATGCAGATCCGCTTAAGATCCTCTTCACCTTCTACACTTACACTCTACAGGTATCACTTCTCTCCTTTTGGTCTGACAAGAATCACCTATCCCTTCTCTTGGATACTCACACACAACTTTTGCCAACAACCTCAGAAAGAGACACAACATCGACCTTATAGGAAAATAGATAGGTCGGTAGCATAAACCCTAAACCTGTTAGGTTAAGGAATTCAAATGGTTCAATCTTGACCATTGAGCACACTGCATTAAATGCAACAGTTCTTGATCCAATCTCAAGACATTCTCCATCGTCCATTTCCACCAATTTTATGGTGGCTGATAACCCATCACACATTATCACCATTTTACAGACTTCTCACATTCTTGAGGTAGATAGGAACAATCTCCTTCATGCAAGATCCTTCACGCGCACAAGGCTTACGTGGCAACATGATTTGTTCTTTGTTATCATGCTAACTCATCACACAAAGTCACCGGTTGAGCCACACAGGCTTGAAGCACTTCAACTGGAAACTCTAAAGTTAAGACTACCCACTGGTAGTCATACAACACTTCCATGTGCCAGTTCCCATAGCTATATGTCGGTTGACCTTGAACAAGCACACCACTTCACTTTGGCACAAATGTCAGTTCACAGTGTTATACTGGTTCTCTCATATGCCGGTTCTCACCTCTTCAACATATTGACATCAATGACAACATACAATGTCATTATGTCCTCATACCAGTTCACATAATGCTAACACCATCGAGGAAGGATCATTATTCAAGGTGCATCTACCTATTTGTCATAGCACAACCTACCTCCCAGAAAGATAGTTATTCAAGGAGCCTCTCCTTCTAATCAACTCCCTTTAAACAACTGCTATGTAACCACCATAAAACTAAGGGTAACTATTCAAGGCGCTTCACATCCATATTCATCCTCCACACCATCCACATCATGATGCAATTTTCTTGATCACCTTGGTAAGATGCCTACACAAGTATCCATCTTGGAGCTCCTCAAAACATCAATCATTCATAAGGAAGTCCTTGAGCAGGCATTATTGGTCTCGCACATACCAGATATTATCAATGCCACATAATTTCAAGCCTTATAATCGATAACTTCACAACAAAACATGACCTCTTCTTTGCCTCTAAATGTGTTTCATCAAATGACCCCTCACATAAAAAACCTCTTCATATTAAGGTCATTGGACAAAAACACAAAATCAAGAGTGTCCTTATAGATGGTGGATCCGGTTTGAACCTATGTACATATAAATTGATTAAGCAGTTGGGATTCTCTGAAGACCTTGTAGACCCATGCTGGGTAAAAAAATTGTAAATTGGTGAAGGGTTACAATATTTGAGTTTCATAACTAAACATGAGATAATACTTCATAGAAGGCAAAATGCAATCTCTCCTATTTATAAGGGAAGGCTCACCCTTTCTACTGAAATTTCTATTTTTTCTATTCTCCTTGCTAACTTTACACTAATCCAAGATGCCACAACAACTTCGTTCTCTTTTTTAAAACAAGTTTTATCTAATTCTCTATTTAGAATATATTTCTTCTTTCAATTTAAACAACTCAAACTTGCAAGTAATATTAAAAGTAGGCTAATTAGGAAGTAAAATGTCCATGAAAGAACAAAGTCTTCTATTACTTCCCTTTTTTGAAAATGACTTAGGGACTGGCCTTGTGTATACAAAGAACTCAAAGTTTATTTCAAATACCTAAGTCCTTTCAACTACCATAACCGAAATACCAATATATTGTTATCTCAAAGACTTTCAAATATATTGTAAGATTTTCTACTCTAACAAGATAACTTAGTAAAGAACAAATAATTTGCCCTCTTATCGACTTAATATAAACTTTAAATACAATAAACAAAAGCTCAAAGACTTTTTGATATTATCCACATCAATTTCCTATTGTTCAATTCTCAAAGTAACACAAAGTCTACCTTTATAAACTCAAGTTACTCAATATGTTACAACAATAACAATACACAAATTATATCTTTCAAGAATATATAACACAACTGACATAATAAAATTCATATCATGTTCAAGTTAAATTCCAACATAAAGTTCGAAAGCCAAACTTGTCTTCTCTTTGATTAAGTTTGCAAATTCACAATGTAAACATCGAGTCTCACTTTGCTCTTCACTTTGGCAGAGTTTTGCTGCATAAAATAATGATGTAAAACGATCCTTATTACAATAAAAATTCTCATATATATAGAGGAGAGGTGCAACATGAAACTAGGAAAGATGCAACTAATTTGTGACTAAGTCAAAAGTATAGACTTATTTGACGTAGAACACATGCAGTCCTATATGTGCACCAGAGTAAATACAAAAATGTTAGCAGCAATCAAGAAGGAAGATTGAGAGGGGGTGAATCAATTTTCACCGGATCTCAGTAAATTAAACTTCAAAACATAAACTGATAGACTACAGCAATAACAGATAAGCAAATTAATAGCACATCATACAACACCAAGATTTTGACGTGGATTACTCGATTAAGGGAAAAACCACGGTGGGAACCTACCCATAGTAAGATGATACTCTGCAGTAGTATGTGAAAATATTACAATGGGGAATGCACATGCATTCAGGCACAATGCCTAGAGCTCACTACTTAAAAGATATTTTCCCAGTAGGCTACAACCCTCAGGGAAGTCTCACTGACTTACAATATGATTCGGAGTACAATTCGGAAGGAACGAATTGCAATGATAGCATCTACAAATTCCTAGTGATAATTCTAATTAAGCACAATTGTATGCTTTGCAACACTAATCTCACCTCAACATTTCACTGAATGATAACTCTCTTATTCACTTAATCGCCTCTCTCTGATAATACAGACATAACATCGACACCAAAACTACATGACTATATCACCTATATATAATTCATCAACCTTGACAACAAGATCGGCTAAACCCTCAACCCTCAACTCACAATTATAAAAATTATATTGCACAATACAAAGCTCAACCACCGGACCAATATTATGATTTACATTACATATAATGGACCTAATTCAAATTCCCAAATGATTACATCCACCGAAAATCCTGCCAAGATCAACGACAACATGCTACACCACCAGAAATACTGCATAACATGAAAATCATCACTGGTTCATAGAAATCACAAAAAACTCACACAACAATCAATGCAAAATACCAAAATAAATAGGACATGACTAGGAAACACCAGCAAGCATATTATAATCATCCGGAATAGTTGCACCAATGCCTCTTTTCAAATCTTCATCGGTCAAAGTCTCAAAGCTCAAGAACACAACCAATCAGCAATTTTCACGAGGCAAGATAACTTACTGAGCACCAAATCACAAACCATCTAAAATGAAGATACACAAGATCATCCCAAACAAGAATCCAAAGTTTCAGCATAAAATCTGATCACACCAAAATATACCAAATTCTACAAACCAATGATCAGAAAAATCAAATCAAAAACTCTTCCCAAACTCACCAGAATAGACCACAGGAATATGTTGACATCAAAAAATCTTCCCAAAATCACCATAATAAACCATAGGAATATGTTGGCATCAATAACAATAACATATCCTAGTAACAACAATGAACAACCAAATCCAACAATCTCCCCCTTTGGCATTGATAGCAACATATGAATGTGAAAAAAAGTCAATGCAAAGAAAGAAGATATTACCAACAAACTCTCCCTAAGATCAAGATAGATAAAGAATTTTTTCACATGATCTCTCTCCCCCTTTGATAGCAATGCCAAAGATCTCCAAAATAGAAAATCAAACTCTCAATACATAATTATGAATCTCTCTCCCTGGGATACACAACCAAATCAACAAACTACCCCAGCAGAGGAGCAACGCCAACTCACCAATCCGAATAAAAGAATAAGGCTCTAAATTCCACCGGATCAATGTACCTCAATGCATCTAATTCTCATCAAGAGGGGTGGATACCCCTAACTTGTCTCTCAAATAGAAAAATGTGTTTTCAGGCAAAGGCTTAGTGAAAATATCAGCAATTTGTTCCTTTGTAGATACATATTCTAGCTTCACATTCTCTTCACTGAATTTCTCTCTCAAGTAATTATATTTAATTGATATATGCTTAGTCTTTGAATGTTGCACTGGATTCTTAGACGTGTTTATAACACTAGAATTATCATAGCATATAATAGTAGGCTCATCATAAATAACTTTGATATCTTTCAACATTTGCATCATCCAAACTATCTGAGTGCAATTACTAGTAGTAGTAATGTACTCAGCTTCAGTAGTAGATAAAGATATTGAATCTTGTTTCTTGCTAGCCCATGAAACCAACTTCTTACCTAAAAAGAATGCTCCATCAACAGTACTCTTCCAGTCATCAACATCACCATCCCAATCTACATCAGTGTAAGCACGCAATATGAAATCATTATTCTTTGGATACCATAAACCATAATCCACAGTTACCTTTAGATATTTGAATATTCTTTTAATAGCAGTGACATGACTCTCCTTCAAATCAGCTTGATATCTAGCAGCCATACACACTGCATGCATAATGTCAAGTCTAGTCTGAGTAAGATATACCAGTCCACCAACCATAGATCTGTACAAACTCTGATTAGATTTAGGAGATTCATCATTTTTGGACAATTTACAACCACTCACCATAGGAGTTCCAACTGGTTTGGAATCATCTAATCCAAACTTCTTCAACAATTCCTTCACATACTTAGTTTCAGCTATAAAGATACCTTTTCATGTCTTTGCAATCTGCAAACCTAAGAAAAATTTCATCTCACCAATCATAGATATCTCACATTCTTTTTGCATATCACCGGAAAACTTCACACTCATATCATCATCGCCACCAAAGATAATGTTATCAACAAAGACTTCAATAATCAAAATGTTATCATTTTCAATCTTAAAGTACATATTACTATCAACAACACCTTTGATAAGTACCAATTTTAGCAAGTATTTTTCTAACCTAGCATATACCAATCTCTAGGAGCTTGTTTCAAACCATAAAGTGCTTTCTTTCAACTTGCATACCATGTCTCCATCGTTTGACAATGAAAATCCATCTGGTTGTTCAATATAAACTTCTTCTTCTAGATCACCATTCAAAAATGTAGATTTGACATCCATCTGGTATACCTTGAAATTTTTATAAGCAGCATAAGCAAGCAACAATCTAACAACTTCAATTTTGGCAACTAGAGAAAAAGTTTCTTCATAATCAATCCTTTCTTGTTGTGAATATCCTTTACAGACCAATTTGGCTTTATTTCTGACTACTTCACTAGTTTCATTCAATTTGTTCCTAAAAAATCCATTTAGTACCAATAACATTTTTATCCTTAGGTCTAGGCACAAGTTCCAGAGTGTTGTTCTTTTCAATCTGATCTAACTCTTCTTCCATGGCTCTTATCTAGTTATCATCTTTACAGGCTTCAACAACATCTTTAGGTTCAACTTTAGAAATCAAACATACTTCTTTTGTAGCTAACCTTCTTCTAATCATAACACCTTTATTCTTATCACCAATAATTTGATTCTCAGAATGATTTAGTCGAACATGCCTCAAAGTCTTTTGAATGTTCCAATCTCCAGGTTCTTGCACATCATCACCAACAACAACAACATCCAGATTTGCAGTCTCTACCAGATCATTCTACTTCGGCTCTTTAAGCTAAATAGGAGATAAAACAACATGTTGACCTTCATCATAACCTCTAATCTACTTCCCAATGTTTTCATCCACCTTCACATTTGCACTCTCAACTATTTTTCTCAGTCTCTTATTATAGCATCGATGGGCTTTGCTATTTGTATACTATCCCAAAAAGATACCTTCATCACTTCTAGCATCAAACTTTCCAATATCTTCATCTCTCTTGATATAACATTTGCTACCAAAAATTTTGAAATATTTCACACTAGGAACATGACCAAACCAAAGCTCATAAGGGGTCTTAGTGTTATCACCTTTGATATGAACTCTATTGAATATATAGACTGTAGTGCTAATAGCTTCTCTCTAGTAGACCTTAGGAACATTTCCTTCAATCAACATGGTTCTTGCATCATCTAAAATAGTACGGTTCTTCCTTTCAACAATCCTATTCTGTTGTGGGGTCCTAGGAGCAGATAGTTGTCTTTTGATTCCATGCATCTCACAAAAAGAATTAAACTCACCAAATCATAATTATCCACCTCTATCAGATCTTAGACACTTCAACTTCAATCCAAACTCAGTTTCAACTTTAGCTTTGAATATTTTGAATTTCTCAAATGCTTCTAATTTTTCCTTCAAAAAGACAACCCACATCATTCTGAAATAATCATCAATTAGCAGCATAAAGTCTCTATCACCCTGCACACTTCTAATATTTGTAGGTCCACACAGGTCACTATGCACAAGATCTAACAATCAATCATATGTATACTATTTGCTCTTGAAAGAAATCTGTGTTTGCTTACCCAAGTTACATTCCTTACATACCAGATTAACAAGTTTAACAATATTAGACAAATCCCTAACTACTTTTTTAAAAGTGATCTTGATCAATGAATCAAAGTTTACATGACACATTCTTCTATGCTACAACCACCTCTCATCTATCTTAGCAATCCAAAAAAAATTCTAACTAGCATTCAAATGAAAAATGTTACCTTCACTCTTAGTTCCAGATGCAATCTCTATACTAGAGGCATTCAAGATCTTGCATTTACAATATTTGAATTGTAGATAATAACCCTTACAAACCATCTTTCCAACACTCAAAATATTATGCTTCAAACCTTCAACATACAAAACATCGTCAGTGTTATGCTTACCATTAAAAGAAATAGAACCTCTCCCATAGATTACATGGGTTTTGTCATCTCCAAATCTAACTATTCCACCATCATACCTTTCCATGCTTACAAATTTTCTTTTGTCATCGGTCATATGATGTGAACAACCACTATCAATCACCCATTCACCCTTTTCTTCTACCTTAGCAGCCAAATCTTTCTCCTCAATAGAACAACTAGTGGAATCAATAGGCACACGTCTATCTTCTTTAATGGAAATAAACACAAATTCATCTCCTTATGATTCATTATCTGTAACACCTTCATCTATAGCATAATAATAGTTCTTCTAGTTCCTAAACTTCTAGTTAGACTTATAAGGCTTATCATACATTTCATGCTTCTCATATCTATCAATCCTTTCATGCTTATCAAACTTATCATGTATGTCATACTTAGCCATTCTCTTCAGGCATCTAGAAGCAAAATTTCCTATCTTATTACAAGAAAAAAACTTCAAGGGAAACTTTCCATCATACTTACCAGCACCTTTAGGAAATCTCTGGGAAATCAATGCTTCAAGCTCATCAATCTCTTTTTCTTGCTCTTCTATCTCTCTTCTTTCTCTTTCATATCTAGATATCCTACACTCATCAGGATCATATTTTTTGCTTACCACACATAGATGTTGATGCTTTGAATATTGTCTCAGACTTTCTATATGATTCTCCAAATTCGCTCAACTCAAATGCAGCAAGTTTTCCAACCAACACATCTCTTGTCATTGCAGTTACACTCTCAATCTCATCAATAGGGGAAACTTTATGTTTATCAGCAAGGGGCAAAGATCTTAGCACCTTAGCAACAATCTCATCCTCTTCAATCTTTCCACTGGCAGATCTAATACCAAGTACAAGCTCATTCACCTTAGCCATGTATGGATGTATGTTCTCATCATCTCCCATCTTCAATATCTCATACTTTCATTTTAAACTTAGCAACTTTCACTTGAATATCACCTTCATACATGATTTCAAGCTTCACCTAGATCTCATGTGCAGTATGAAGTTCCATAACATTTGTCATTTCATAATCATTTAGGACACTAACAAATGCTTCCTTTGCTCTCACTTTATATTCAGCTTCCTTAACCTCATCAGGAGTGGATGGTCCATTATGAGGAATAAAATAGGCATTCTTAGTCTTCCAATAATATTCTCCAAGACATTTCAAATGCACCTCCATCCATCTCTTCCACATAGTATAGTTTCTTCCATCAAACCTCGAACTGTGCTTCTTGAAAATAATACCTTGAGCTTCCATCCCAGATCTCCTCAAGTGATTAAGCTTCTACCAGAGGATCTAGCTCTAATACCAATTGTTATCAGCAATCAAGAAGGAAGATTGAGAGGGGATGAATCAGTCTTCACCAGATCTCAGTAAATTAAACTTCAAAACATAAACTGATAGACTATAGAATAACAGATAATTAAATTAGCAGCACATCACACAACACCACAATTTTGACATGGAAAACCCGGTTAAGGGAAAAACCACGGTGGGAACCTGCCCATAGTAAGATGATACTATGTAGTATTATGTGAAAATATTGTAAGAGGGAATGCACATGCATTCAGGCACACTACCTACATCTCACTACTAAAAAGATATTTTTTTTGAAGGCTACAACCCTTAGGGAAGTCTCACTGACTTACAATATGATTCGGACTACAATCCGGAAGGAATGAACTGCAATGATAGCATCTACATATGCCTGATGAGAATTCTAGTTAAGCACAATTGTTTTCTCTGCAACACCAATCTCACCTCAAAACTTCACCGAATGATAACTCTCTTGTTTGCAAAATCACCTCTCTCTGATAATATAGACATAACATCAACACCAAAACTACATGACTATATCACCTATATATATAATTCATCAACCTTGACAACATGGTCGGCTAAACCCTCAACCCTCAACTCACAATTACAAAAATTATATTGCACGATACAAAGATCAACCACCGGACTAATATTATGACTTACATTACATAGAATAGACCTAATTACAATTCCCAAATGATTACATCCACTAGAAATCCCACCAAGATCAACTGCAACATGCTACACCACCAGAAATATAGCATAACCCGAAAAATCAACACTGACTCATAGAAATCACAAAAAACTCGCACAATGATCAATGTGAATCACCAAAACAAATAGGACATGACTAGGAAACACCAGAAAGCATGTTAGAATCATCTGGAATAGTTGCACCAACACCTCTTTTCAAATCTTCATTAGTCAACATCTCAAAGCTGAAGAACACAACCAATCAGCAACTGTCACGAGGAAAGATAACATACGGAGCACCAAGTCATGAACCATTTGAAATGAAGATACAAAAGATAGTCCCAAACAAGAATCCAAGGTCTTGGCACAAGATCTAATCACATCGGAATATATCGGAGGAAATACCAAATTCTGCAAAATAATGATCAGCAAAATTAAACTACAAAACCAAATCAAAAACTCTTCCCAAACTCACCGGAAAAGACCATCGGAATATGTTGACATCAAAAAATCTTCCCAAAATCACTGGAATAGACCATAAGAATATTTTAACATCAATGAAAACAACATATCCTAGCAGCAACAATGAACAACCAAATCCAACAATCTCCCCAATAATCCAACAAAAAAGACACTTAAGGTGTTGATTGACATTATAAAATGCCACAAAAAATCACAAAAAATGACTATGTCATTTTTCTCATGTTGACTTGAGTGTTTCTATACTTCTTCTAACTTAAGCAAGACATCTTTCATCTAAGATCCATCAGGTCATTGGCTATGGTTGGTGATGATCTTAACCCATGTGATAGAGTCTTCTAAGTCAGTGCAACACTCCTTGTGTTTCTTCAGAAGAGAATCCAAAAATTCCAAGATGAATTGTAGATGAGTAATTTATCAATAGAGGAAAAAGAGAAGTCATCTATATCATTTTCAGTAGTCACAAACAAGCTAAATTAGTTAATATCCATATCAAGAACCTTTTGATTTTCATTAAGGAAAGATCATAGAATCTTAGAGATTTTATCAACAATCTCCTTCTTCTTGTCTGAACATTCTTTTTGACCTTCTTCCATTTCCTTAATAAGGTGGTCTAAAATATTCATTTGATGCTCCAACACCTCTAGTTGCTCAACATACATTTGATAATAAGAAATGACATCATTTTACACAAGATCATCTGAATCAAAGTCTCTAATCTTCAACCATGCCACAAAATCTTTCTCTTGTGCTTCAAATTCTTGGGAGAAGATTTACATGGTGTTATCCACTTCTATCCTTATGGCATCAAGATTACTAATGATAGTGAAAGTTGAGCTCAAGAGCCATGTACCTTGGCTTTGCACCCAATCCATCCATTCTCCCATTGCTCTACTTTATGACGCTCCTTGCTCGACCCTTTTTATAACATGTTCATGTAGTGATGAAGTCACTAGCTCAATGGCTTCCGAAGACTTGGTAACCTTAATTAACATAATGGTGAGTTATTCAATCTGTGCCTTGAGTGTTTTCCTTTTTGACCGTGTCTTCATCATACCTAACAACAATAGCATCTAAAGCTGATTGAACATCACCTAACATAGAATCATAAGTTTGTTTTCCTACTTCAATCCTCTTGATTATAAAATTTAATTCTTTAATCTAATCAATATCTATATCAGGAGGAGGAATAGAAATATTTGCATACTTGTTTCTTGATTTGTCCACCTTTACCCTTAGTAAGGTTTTGGCTTTCTTGGTGATTTTTGGTTTAGTGAGGACAAGCTAACTAAAATCAAAATCATCAGGTGAAATAGATCATTTCTTCCTCTTGGGTGCATTAGAGAATAACCATGATGGCAAAGAGGCATCATCATTATCACCTATAGCTAAAGCTTGAGAAGGATTTAATGGCTCTTGAGGGGTAGTAGTCACAATGGGTGACATTGTGGTGATAAGTGGGGGAAGATTTTCAAAGGATGATTCATTGGGTCTAGGACCCATCTCTGTCATAAACTTGTCAAAATCATCTAACGTGGAGGTAGAAACTTTAGACAAATTAGGAAAAGAAAAGAAAATATTTTCAATATTATCATGGGGAGTATCTAGGAAAACTCACTAGCACTAGTAGAATAAATGTGAACAACCATGCTAGGAGAAACACATGTAACAACAAAAGGTTTTGACATTGGCTATTGCATTCCCATCAATTGCTTGAATGAACTATCCCCCAAGTCAACCTCCTCCAGAATGGCATTGGCTATTGCATTCTCATCAACTGCTTGAATGAACCTGTCAATCCTCTAGATAGATACCTCCCTAGAATCAAGAACATCTACTAGCAGGCTAATTATAACCTCATACATGAATCCATCGCACTAGTGCCTCCCTACACCGATCATGCATTTGTCTAAGGTCTTCACTATTACAAACACTCTTTCATCTATATGGAATAACCGTCTGCATTGCATTGACAAAGTTTCATATCTGCACATAAAACTCACCCCGAAATGGTGAACAATGTTTCCCCTATGATGACTCCTTTCCTCTACAACAAGCTTCCCAACATCTACCTCCAACGTGACTCTCCCAATCAATCTAGATAACTTTTGGATCCATCTTCCCTCCCATTTATAGCACAGCTCCTTCTGGATTCTTCCATGGATAGCATTGGGAAAGGAAAAATTACTCTAAACCTCTGTTCTAGACCTAGAAGACATCCCTTCCAAATCACCCATAATCAACTTCGTGATACAACTATCAAAACCAAAAAAGGCCACAGTGGTACTAATACTCCTTATCTAACTAAATCCCCTATCCAACTCATACGCATGCTCAATCTTCTCTGCTTGACTTCCACCAATCCTATTCTCCAGACAATCCTCCCATTTCAACATAATATCTCAAGTTTGAACCAGAGCATATCCTTCGGGGAAAACAACTATGGATGGTTGATGTTGACCAATCCCTTGCCTTGGAAGCAGAGATGAATCTCCACCTTCCACGACACCTATCTCTCATAATTTCAATAGCTTCCTCAATGGGAAAAACCGTGGTTAAAATTCATTTTGTTTCTTTCTTTCTTTTATTAAAAACATTCATTTATTAAAACATTTCATTCCTGATAGTGCTCACACATGTCTCTAAGTCTATTTTGGGGATTTTTTTAAGAAACATGTGTCATTCATAACTTCGGCCCAGAATAGAGCTTATGTCATTGATTAAAATTAATTAAGTATAGAATTAGAGTTATGTTATAGATGATTATGGATGTATTTATGATGCCTATATGTAATAATTTTAATACATATTCTTGTGAATATGATGCTATGGATTATGATCTAACCTTTATGTTGAAAACACCACAAGATTGAGAGGGGGGTGAATTAGTCTAAACCAAATCCTAAACTTCTTTAATCATGAGTGTTGAGGTTAAAGTTGAACTCCAAAGAAATATCCTGAAACTTGTTAGTCCATCATAAAATATAAAAAAGGAAAGCTACAAGAAACTTAACTTCAACCAATGAAGTAACATGAATTAAATAAAATAAACAAGATTATACCTTCCATGATTTACACCTCATTGTGTCCTAACTCCACTGTTCCTGGTTGCAGATGATTTTTCTCTCAGACAAGCACTGGTAGCTTCCAAGATGGCATATGAATAATGGAATGATAGTTAACTGATACTATGATATGCATATGCAAATGATTTAAGCTAACATGATATTAAGTTATGATAAGAATTCTAAAATTGCTAATTGCTTCAAACTCAAACTCACAGATGAAAGATAAAGACTACTAGAACGACTGTATGATTAGCTATTAGTCTATTAGTTTCAAAATGGCTTAGGAGACCTCTTTTTATAGATTTTTGAGTGCATGATCTTAGGTGGTAGAGATCAACGGTCATGATCAAATCTTGTAAATTGGATGGCTATGAGCAAGAAGTTGAAGGTTGAGAGGAAGGGGGAAAAGGACAAGTGTCACTCATCTCACCTTGATTGAGTTGAAGACTTGAGAGGATATAGGATAGTTGGAGAAGATGTAGGAATGCGAGGACAAGTGGGATCAAGTCCTCCTAAGATATAGGGATGTTGGAGAGAATATAGAAGAAAGTTATGAAATATGTGTATGTACATAATATTTCATTTATTTTGGAAATTGGAGATAAGTGCCTAATAAATGATTTTATTTTATTTTATTTTGTTGGATTAATTTAGCCATAGGATGGATGAGTTGGCAAAGAAGAAGTAATGTGGAGAATGAAAGGTGAGTTGGAAAAGGGATTAAATTAATTAAGAAATTATTTAATTAATGAGACTATAGGATAGTAGATAGAGGAATAATTAAATATTAGATATTTAATTAATTGATTAGAAGAAAAAGGTATAACAAATTAACTAATAAAATGTTTCAATTAAATTAATTAAAAGAAAGACATGAAATGAATTTAATAAAATAATCTTTTCAAATTAACTATTTAATAGAAGAATAATTATTAGATAAATATAAAATTATTTATTTAATTGCTCATAACCATTTTTATGTGTATACATTTTGCCCCTCTTTGAAATGACGTTGAGACAACATTATTTCAAAGATTAAATCAAGTCTCGATAATGCGCCTAATGAAGATAAAAATCTTGATTGTGTGCCCCCTCGGGAGATTAATCATGAAATTGTTTGAAAAAATCGAATGATTAATCTCTCGATAATAAAAAGGTCCCTCAATTAAATTGATTTGTGAAAAATAAATAAAATTGTCCCACATAAAAGCATTAATTACCCTTTCAAATGGTAATTATAAAATTAACCTAGGTTAATTTTCTCATCATTTGCATCCTTGTCAGCTTGTGGAGTGAAAAGAATTGTCTTGTTGGGCTGTCAAAATGGTGATTCTGTTTGAGAGCCATCGACTTGAGCATGTACAACAATATCAACAACCTCCTAAGTATGTTTATCCGGTATGTACCTTATCCTAAGCTTGTTTGCAACTTTCCATACAAATTTCCTTGTTTTTCAGCATGTGTTAGGATATTTTGAATTTCTTTTTATTTTCATCATTGTGTTTTACGCTTTTTCCTCGTAGTTTAGCGCATTTGCATCTTATGTTAGCACTTATATTATTTTAGCATTTTTGATTTGTATGTTCTCACTTTCATTAGAAATTTTCATGCATTTGATAGATTGTCGCTTTTGTTTGGTGTGTTCACGCTTTTGTTAAAAGGGTTATCACTTTTGGTTAAGATGAAATTGTTTGAATTTGTTTGATTTTGACTATATTAAAATTCAGTTTGATGATTTTATTTAGACATTTTGATGTGTGAATTTGATTGATAAGTATTCAATTAATGTCTCATTGATAAGGATTTTGAAAAAAATTGATTGATAGGATGAATGATTTATTGATGATTTGATTGGTACATTTATAGATTGATAGATTATCTCTAAGAAACTGAATCAGTCTCTGATATAGAGTTAACTGAACTCAGTGATTGATATAAAATCATATTTGATGATTTAAATATTGACTTGATAGCCTGATTTGCTTGGTAGAAAAGATTTGATCGATTGTTGATTTGATTGATCATTTGTTTGATAGTTTGATAGATTAGTGATCTCTTAAATTTGATAGATGGATAATTGATAGAGATTAATTTCTCTTGTTAAACAAGAGAAGCTTGATGTTCTCCAGTGTCGGGAGAAATTCTCGGCCATGCACCATTTAGTGCTAGAGTTTACACTGGATGAGATTAGACATATAGATGCCTACGGATTATGCCATTTTTTGTACATGTCTGATATTACCCATAATAGGGGTTTGTTGACCGTCTTAGCAGAGAGATGGCATAGTGAGCATAACACTTTCCACCTGCCCACTGGTGAGATCAGTGTTACACTCAAGGATCTCTACAGGATTCTACACATCCCCATGATTGGCGAGTTAGTCTAGTATGATTTTTAAGATATTGGAGGGACAGAGGCTTGCAGAGCCATATTTGGTGATGAGAGAATTTCTAGAGGAGAGATCCAATGGGAGGATATGATCATGTACTATGATACTCTCCCATTTATTCTTGCATGATTGATTAGCGGATTCATCTATCTAGATAGGAGATCTCGAGGCTTCTCTTTTGGTTGGGGTGGGATTCTATAGAGCATGATGCAACATCGGACTCAATATGTGTGGGGTGTTTGTATGCTCACCCATTTATATTATGATCTTCATCAGGTTGTTTATGATGACAACGCTAGTCTGTCCACAAGATGTGCACTTTTACAAATCTGGTGCTAGGAGTACATTGTTGTTACTCAACCTATCCATCATAGAGTTTGTGGTGATAGGCAGTCATATGTCTATTTATACGTAGGTATCCTTACTCAGCCTAAGCTGGGTAAGATGGAGTATTGGAGTTGGGTTCTAGATTCATTGGATAGCATCATTTGGAGACCTTATATCGACTATGAGCCATGGATAGATGATGTGCAGACATTACCATATATTTTGCAGAGTGGATATTTGATTGGTCATACTCCATAAATTGTTGAGTGACAGTTGACTGATCTCATTTTGAGACAGTTTGGGATTATTCAGCACATGCCTACTGGTACCGCCATGTATGCACGGTGATACAAGGATCGGTGAGATTGGGGACCTTCTTTGTCTTTTGAGATAGCACGTGTAGGGTTTTTGGCTTCTCCTATGGTTGTTTATGATTTGAGATTACAAATTTTGGATCCCAGGGTCACTGCAGATTATGCTCAATACATGATTGCACACCCTTTTCCTCATATCACTGATCCAGCAAGCCCTCCTCCCAGCTCAGGAGATGAGGACGATTATTCAGATGATCCCATCATTAGGATACAAAGATGGAGGTGAGATCTTAGAGTTTCTTGAGAGGCCAAAGATGAGGGGGATGAGGGAGGAAATGGAGGCGGTAGGAGACCTGGGCAAAGAGGAGCTCAATTGAGAGTCTATAGAGGACCTTTTGTACCCATCGGCAGGGTTGGGAGACCACTTCCCATTCGAGGGAGAGATGCAGGATGGATTAGGAGGGATATAGGTAGGGCAGGGATGAGAGAAATGAGAGGATTACCCTCTCCAAGAGGAGGCAGGAGTACTAGATTGGATAGGGGCCGAGGGAGAGGCATTGATTTTGGTTAGATTAGGCCAGATCTTAGGGTTATTGCATCTCATGGCGGAGGGGATGAGGTGGAGGAGGAATCAGAGGATCATGTTCCTCTCATTAGACAATGGGTCTTAAGGGCTACCTAGGTTGAGATTCCACCAAGTGGAGACGAAGGTGGGGTTGAGGGGCAGCAGGATGTGCTAGAGAAGGAGACCCTGGATGATCTCAGAGCACAAATAGATTAGCTTAGGGCACAAGTGCAGACACTTATGATAGAGAGAGACAAGATTGTTAGGAGACAATAGGATACTCAGGCCCTACTTGATCACATTCAGTAGGTTGGATCTAGCACTCTCTCAATGATACCAACAGAGCATTATTTTGGGTTGGGAAGGAGACAACACACTAGTGACGACTATATGAGGATTTAGTCTCAGAGAGCTAGAGAGCAGGGAGATTTGAGACTACTATGAGAATGGATACTAGTAGTGGTGGGGCCATGGGACCTCCTCAAAGGAATGGAGATCGGGGGGGACAGCCATCTGGAGGATCTTCTCGCCCATAGCCACAAAGATGATAGAGTCAGGTGGTAGTGGCATAGGATAGCCTTGACTTGTAGACATGATTTATATTGATGAGGCACTTGTATTTTATTATTGATTTAATATCATTGTATACTTGAACTTTTTATTGTTATATGATGATATATATGCAGACATGGACTTTATATGATGTTGATGATTCATGATTTATTATGTATACTAGTCTATATGATGATGATCTATATGCCTTGATGATAAATATGCAATGATTAGATGGATGCAGATTTGATGATCTTCTCTTTCTTTTATCTTCATGATGATGATGTTCTATATGATACAATGATGATGAAATGAAAAATGCATTTATTTTTTTAATTTTTGTTGATCATGGATGTAAATGAAATTTTGATGATCATGAAAAATAAAAATGGTTTTATAATTCTTTACTTAAATGATGAAAATGCAATGATCTATATGAGAATGCTTCTAATTATTACATATGAATGTTGATTTATTTACTCTTGATGTGTATGCATATGATGAAATGATTTATAGATGCGATGAGATGATCATAATGCGATGCCTATAATGATATGATAAATAAATCTAATTGCAAAAGATGCAATTAAAATTACCTTTAATGAATGAAATGCAATTATTAAATGCAAAATGTTGATAAACCTAAATGCAAATTGTTAATGATATAATACAAATGATTAATGAAATGCACTTAATGACATGCAAATTAATGCAATGATTTAATGAAACTAAATGAAATGAATGATAATAATTAAATGATTCTAAAGATGAATTAACCTACAATGATCAAATGCAAATTATTTTTGTTTGTCCAAGTATACTCAATATTTATTTATGATCATTGATCTCTGAATGGAATAAAATGCTTATAATGCAACGAACAATGAATTCTTATAATGCAGATTAATAATGAGCTAATCTAAAATGATCTAATTAAAATGATATTTCCATTCTTCATATGTTGTCTTATAATAGTGCTTGATTTCATCATTGAGCTTTAAAAATGTTGTAAGAAAATACAAGCAACTTGACATTATGATTCAAGTTGACCTGAGTATTTCTTACATAGATTTTGATAAAGCAAGTTTATACAAGCAACTTGATATGATGAATCAAGTTGACCTGAGTATTTCTTGCAGAATAAACAAGGATTATCCCTTTTCATGCATGACTCGAAACATCCTCAAGCTTTTTTCGATCATATCCTTAGAAAAGTTCATACCTTAATAAGAGATAAACGACAAATAGCAAACAAAGAAAATAATCATGCCCCATCATAGCTTCTCTAGTCATGGACATCCTTGAGTCGCATAGAGTACATGATTAGCAATAAAATTAAGATATAAACACTGAATCTTGTATGTCATTCCCGTGTTCTCATGGTCATTAACTGATATAATCATTTTAATGAATCATAATCGATAATCCTTCATTAGTTGTTGGTTGATTCTTTGTTTTTTGAGTTTCGCGATTCAATTGTTACAAAATGCCTTGATCTTTGTTGCTTTGTTACTCGTTATCTGTTTCAAAACCCTAGGTGTTTTGTTTTTCTAATTTTTTTGAATGTTTTGGATTTTCAAATATTTTAAAAGATCACCTTAGCAAAAGGAATTAGGATTTTGCCCCCAACAGAAACAAACTTTATTTCAAATGTACAAAAAATGATCCAAACCATGGTGGGATATAATGCAGATATGATTTATGAAATCCAAGACAGTGACTACACTAAGTTTGTCAAAGATTGATAACTGTTAATAGTTGCATATTTCCTACTAGATGGTCCAGAGCAATGAATGAGAAAGGTGAAATGGATAAGCTAAGATAGATGGAAGCGATAGATGCAAATAGGATGGAGTGGATAGTTGCGCAAAGAAATCTCATAGATGGAAGAACTCACTTTTAGATAGCCCCTGTTTACCAGGTTTTCACTATCTAAATTTAGTGCATTTTGTCCATATTTCATTTTTTTTCTTTTTTTCTTTTCATTTTTTTATACTTTTTAGGGATTTTTCTGCTTTTCTGATTTTTACTGATTTCTTTGAGACTTTATCTGCTTTTTACTGATTTTTTCAAGACTCTATATCTCAAGCATAGAACTTTTTGAGATGGATGGAATTGATGGGCTCATCAAACCAATCACCTTTTAGGGGTAGATAACTTGTATGCTCCTGAGCCATATGTTGCCACTATAAAAAAATGGCCTAACCAGTTTGGTTCAAACTTTCCCTTCTTTTCTCGGTCTTGTTGATTTCTCGAATTTTCCCTTAGAACTAGATCTCCAATATAAAAAATGTGTGGCTTAACTTTGTGATTATAACTTCTCGTCATTCTCTGTTGATATGCCTTCAAATGATATATAACATTTTGGTGGTGTTCTTAAATCAATTCAAGTTCTTGAAGTCTAGAGACCCATTGTTCTTCTTCTGGTATAAGACCTTTTAAAGACACTCATAAAGAAGGTATCTCTACTTCCATCGGTAATATGGCTTCTGATCCATAAACTAAACAATATGGAGTTTCCCCCATTGGTGTTCTAATGCTGGTTTGGTATACCCAAAGAGAAGGATTTAGCTAAATGTGTCAATCTTTACTGGCTTCATTGATTGTTTTCTTCAGGATTCTTAAGATTGTTTTATTTAATGCCTCATCTTGACCATTTCCCTATGGATAATATGGAGTAGAGAACCTATGTTGAATATAAAATCACTCACATAGTTATTTTACATCTTGAATCTTAAATGGCCTCCCATTATCAGTGATAATGGTCATAGGGACTCCATAGCGATAGATTATATAATTCAAGATGAATGATGATATTTTCTTTCCTGCCACTTTCATCAAAGGCAGTGCTTCAATCCATTTAGTGAAATACTCAGTAGCACTCAAAATGAACTTGTGTCCACTAGAGGATGAAGGGTTTATCTTACCTACCAAATCAAGACCCCATTGGGAGAATGGCCATGAACCTGCCACATGATGCAATTCTTGTGCTGGTGTGTGGATGAGATTCCTATGGATCTAGAATTGTTTGCATTTCTTGGCATATGTAAATGAATCTCTCTCCATAGTAGACCAATAGTAACCCAAAAGAATAAGTTTCTTACCTAGTGTTAATCCACTTGAGTGCATGCCACAAATACCTGCATGGACTTTGTTAAGAAATTTATCAGATTCTTCTTGTTCGAGACATCTCAATAAAGTTCTATCTAGACCTCACCTATATAAGGTATCAGCAATGATAGTATAGCGGGATGAATGATAGATAAAATTTCTTCTCTGATTATGGGATAGGTCAGGAGGAAGGATATTCTCTTTTAAGTATTGATAAGTCTGGCCATATAAGGATTGATCGATTTCAGCTATATGGAAAATCATGTGGGTATTATGAGATTTTATGATAGGATTCAAGATATCTTCCACCAAGAATTCATAACATTATTTATTCTCCTGATTCTGCAAAAGAGATCCTATTGTAGTCATTTCATCTGTTGCTTTGTTCTCATTTCTTGGGATTTGAGTGAATGATATTTCTTCAAAATGCTCTTTAAACTCTTCAACCAGTTGTTTGTAAGGCATGACATTGTCATCCTTAGTCTGATAATCAGCATTTATTTGGTTGATTATAAGCTATGAATCACCATAAAAATGTACTTCCTTAATATTTCATTCAATAGCCATTTTGAGCCCAATAGCCAATGCTTCATATTTTGTAGTATTGTTTGTGCATGGAAACCATAGTCTATATGATTTTGGAATTGTGTGTCCCTAAGGTGTGATGAGGAAAATTACAGCACCTGATCCATATTATGTATAGGAGCCATCAAAATGCAACTCCCAAAATTTTGTGCTTATTGTCAGAATGTTTGCATCAGGAAATTCAATGTGCAATGGTGTGTCATCTTCTAAGGGTGCTTCAGCCAATTGATCAGCAATGACCTATCCTTTGATAGATTTTTGATCAACATATTCTATATCAAACTCACTTAGTACCATAACCCATTTTGCTAGTCTGCTTGTCAAAGTTGAATTGCTCAAACTCTAGTGGATCCATTTTTGCTATCAGTTTCACATAATGAGTCAGCATATAATGTCGCAATTTTTGAGTTGCAAACACAACTGCTAGGTATGACTTCTCAACTGATGTATAGTTCAATTCATATCCTATAAGTGTTCTACTAATGTAATACACTTCTCTTTCTTTCCCTTCTTCATCATACTGTGTTAAGAGAGCTCCTCGTGATACATTTGTTGCTGAGATGTAAAGTAACAATGGTTTCCCTTTGATTGGTGATACAAGTACTAGAAGATTCATCAAATATTATTTGATTTGCATAGCATATTCTTCACACTTATGATCCCATTTGAATGGAACATTCTTGTGTAAGAGATGAGTGAATGGATGACATCTATCTACTAATTAAGAGACAAATCTTCTGATTGATTGCAATCTCCTTTGTAGAGAACGCAATTGACTTATGTTCCTATGTGACTCCATTTCCATGATGGCTTTGACCTTTTCTAGATCTACTTCAATTCCACAAGCTGATATAATGTACCCAATAAGTTTTCCAGAGGTTACTCCAAATGCACATTTTTTTGGATTCAATCTTAACTGATATTGTTCAAGCCTATCAAATATATTTCCCAAGATGTTCAAATGTTCTTTCCTTGTATGAGATTTTGCAAGTATGCCATCTACATAATCTTCCATAAATATATGCTCAATATAATGGAAAATTTTTGCCATGGCTCTCTGATAAGTTTCTCCTACATTCTTAATCCCAAATGGCATAATATTCCAGTAGTAAGTACCCCATGCACAGGTGAATATTGTCTTTTCTTGATCTTCAGGGGTGATTCTTATTTGATTGTACCCCGAGAATCCATCCATTAATGAAAACATCTCATGTCCTATAGATAAGTACAATTATATCAATGTTGGGCAGTGGGAAATCATCTTTGGGACATGCTTTGTTCAAATCCTTGAAGTCAGTGCAGACTCTTATGCTTTTATCTGATTTTGACACTAGCACAATACTTGAGACCCATTTTGGATAGGCAATAGGTCTTATGAAACCCACATCTAATAACTTTTTTAACTCAGCTTTTACAAGGAGAGTGATGTGTGGATGCATCTTCCTTAGCCTTTGTTTAACTGGTTTTGCTTTTGGATAAATAATGAGATTATGCATGATAAGATCTAGATCAAGTACTGGCATGTCTGCATAGGACCAAGAAAAATTTATCTATCTTTGTTTGAAAAATTTCTTTGTATTATTTCCTCTCTTCATCTGATAATGATGCAGCAGAATGAAGGACCTTGGGATCCTTTGTTGTGCCAATGTTTATTTCTTTTGTTGGCTCTATTAAAATAGTAGATCTGTCCTGGAAATATGTAGGAAGGATGTCAAAATTTTCATCTTTTGGCACCTCAAAGAGGTTTTCACTATCAAATACTTCCTTTATTTTTCTCTTGATTGATCTAGTGTTTCCATGAAATGGTTTTCAGAAATAGCTCTTTTTCCTTGTTTTATTTCAATTTTGTAACTGGAAAGTTTGGCATTCTCCTAATTGCAAGAAGCGTTACCCAATTCCGTGGTGGAAGATATCTTAGGTATTATGGGTTCGACAATATTAAGATATATGGCTAAATCATGATCATTGGAAAAGACATCCAATTCAGGGTTTTCTAGGTTATCCCAATCAAACAGTTATGGATGAAGCAGGGGTAAGTCATAGTCATAGTCATTTTTAGGTGTTTCAAGATTTATGACATAATAGTCATAATTTGGAGTAGAGTAGGTAATGTCATAGATAGAACTCTCTTGAGGATAATCTCTCACAACTGCTCTCTAATCAGCTCTAACGAAATTAGGATTGGCATTTTTTGATTCACAATCAAGTGACTCATCATCTAACATTGTCCCTCAAACGAATGGATTATATCGACACATACATATTTGATACTACAAGTTCCTTCTTGATTAATTTCAATAAATTCATTTGTATCTTGAATTTGGTATACTCATACACATGACATAGAGGATTCTTTTGCTATCCTTTGTCTTCTCTCGAACTCAGCTTCTTCTGGACTAATAGTCAAACCTACTTGACTATCTATTAGTTCTTCGATGGTTCTTCCATACCTTGGTATTTATTTCTCAACATTTGATAGAGATTTGATATTTTGTTGATCTTCTGATGATTGATGAATAACTTTTTGTGTTTCTTGTGGTGTTACTTTTTGTTCTTTTTCGTCCTCTTTCTTTTGTTGTTTTGCATATGCCTCTTTCCTCTGAATTCTGATCTCTTCTTGTCTTCTTTCCAATTCTATTCTTTGTTTTGTGAAAGATGAGTCTTCATTTGTAATAGTTGCCTATTCTATTAGATTCAATGACAGTCCCAAAGACATTAAGAGGGGGGTGAATCAGTGTCTATCCGGTTGATAGAATATTTAAACTTATTAATAACTTTGCATCTCAAAATAGTGTATCAGTAAATAAGAATTATTGCAATAAATAGAAATAATAGAGACAGCATAGGAACACACCATACCACAAGATATTTAACAAGGAAAATCGGTGTGGGAAATACCTCGGTGGGATTTGTGACCCACAATATTTACTCACTAGCCAATGAATAAATACTACTTACAATGAGGGGCATGCACATGCAGGGAGGCTAACAACCTAGAGCTCATTGCTCAATAAAGAGTCACACTGACTACAAAATGGATTATCAAATCCAATACAATGTACTACTCAAAACAACATCTCTCATGCCAGGTTCAGTATCGGTTTTATTGGCATATGGACACTCCAATGAGACATTGTGTGTGACTGAAGGTTTTGTCATTGATGGCAACCTTGCAATCCTATGGCACTGGCAAAGACATTATATTGGCAAAGCATTACACAGGCAACCTTGCAATCCTATGGCACCAGCAAAGACATTATACTGGCAAAGCATTAAATAGGCAACCTTGCAATCCTATGGCACCGACAGAGACATTATACCAGCAAACCATTACTCAAACAGAACAATGCACCGGCAACAACAAAATCAATGTACACTGGCACCGACATAGAAGATGTACATCGGCACAGAAGGAAATATGTATACTGGCACAGAGGCCGACAGGATTTTTGATATGTAATATTTTGTTTATCATTGTAAGCCGACTTGGCAAATTGTAAAATGACTCTTGTATATAAAAGAGATCATTGTAGGCATTTGTAGGAGATAAAGAGTATGTAATAAATAAAATATAAGGCAGACCTAATGTGCAAATTGTAGGTCAAGGGTATATGTAAAGAACAGAGCAAGAACCGGTACTGAATCTGGCATTGAAGATGCTATTGTAAAGCAGTACAGAATATTGGATTTGTGTAAATCCTCTTTGTAAGTCAGTGTGACTTCTTGTTGAGCAGTGAGCTCTAAGCAGTTGGCCTTCCTGCATGTGCAGGCCCCTATTGTAAGTAATATTCTCTTATTGGCCAGTAAGTGAATATTGTGGGTCACAAATCCCACCGAGGTTTTTCCCACACTGGGTTTCCTCGTTAAACATCTTGTGTTATGGTGTTCTTTTCATGTGGATGCTTTTGATTTTGTTATTTACATTAATTCTTGCATACC
Organism: Cryptomeria japonica; assembly: GCF_030272615.1. Taxonomy (NCBI): domain Eukaryota; kingdom Viridiplantae; phylum Streptophyta; class Pinopsida; order Cupressales; family Cupressaceae; genus Cryptomeria; species Cryptomeria japonica. The sequence continues at coordinate 422,874,387 of NC_081412.1, forward strand.
GGTATATTGTTACTTTATATTCTGCATATTCAGTTTTAAGAAAATCTCATAACCAGTCAGATACTAATTCACCCCCCCCTCTTAGTATCTATGAGAACCCTAACAATTGGTATCAGAGCTTGGTCCTCTACTTTCATAAGCCTAACAACTTGAGGAAGATCTTGACACTGGTAAAGATGGAAAATCTGATGAAGCAACTTGAAGGAGCTCTTACTGACTATGATGCAGAGAAGTTGAAAAATATCAAATTAGAAGATGATTTTAAAGCAGCTCGGGACATTATTCAGGCACTTCAAGAAAATCTTACTGTTACAAGAAACAAGAGAAGAGAACTTTGTGAAAAGTTGCAAAATGAAAATGATTAAAAGGAATCATTAAATGATATGATGAGCAAATTGAAACAAGAGATCATGACAACAAAAAATGAAATGTAGGATATGACTATGAGATTCTGCAAAGAGATTGAGGACAGAAAAAGGAATGAAGAAGAATTGACCAGAAGACTAAGTGATGCAACAAATGAGAACACAAGACTTAGCTATGAAAATGATATGTTGAAGACAGATCTGATGCATACTCAAAATGACTTGAATGAACTAATGAGACAAAAAGATATCTTGGAAAGGGAATTGGAAACTGCAAAGCAACACAAAGAAAAATTCAAGAAAAGCTCAGAAGAACTTGGTACCTTATTGAAGAATCAAAAACCCAAAGGTGATACTTCTGGAGTTGGATTTGAAGTTGGAGAAAGCTCTGGTACTGCAAATACCCAGGATCAAAGAAAACCGGTAAGACCCTCTATTACTTAAAAATTCAATGGAAAATGCTTTAACTGTAATAAATATGGTCATAGGACAATATGATGCTCCACCGGCAGGATAGAGCAATGCTCCACCGGCAAGATGTTCTTCATCAAATTGAAGAAAATTATCTTGAGGGTTTGGCAATTTAATGACACGTGTTATTATTCCCTCGGTTAGAGAAAAGAAGTTGAAAATCCTTCATTACCGGAAAATAAAGTTGAGTTAATACATCACCGACAGACAATTAATGTGGTAGGTGGCAGAAAAGGCTTTATAAATTAAGTTTTTGGCTCCATTTCATTTCACCGTGAATTCAAACTTTTAGAGAGCGCAAAGATTTCCGAGCTAAGGCATTCCAAGCAAAGAGGCAAAGCACTTCAGCAATCAGTCCATCCAAAGGCAGAAAAAGGTATTTATCATCATGGCATCCTCCTTTGCACCTGAATTCATAGCAAACCCTATAGTAGTCGAGGTTATAAAATGACCTAGGCCCATATTTGAGCTAGTTCCCGAGGTAGCTAAGAAAGATGACAGCATAGGTGCTTTTTCCCAAATTCCAAAGGGTGTTGTTTATGCAGAAGACCCTAGAATGTACATTCATTGCAACATAGAGAAATTAGGTGATGAAGAAATCAAAGACATGTACAAATCTATTATATGTGACAATGCCGGAAATGTGAAACCTGAACACCAAATTGTTGAAACCCTAGGATTCACTGAAATCCTCTGCATTCCTGAATTTCCTAAGGAAGTGATTAGGATAGTTCTCAGCAGGGTACATGGATCATTCTTTTGGCTTGACTCTGTACATAAAATTACAAAGGTAGCTGTGAAAGCAGTAACAGGGTTACCTTCCACCGGTACCAGACCTGACAAAACCAAGAAGGTCTCCAATGACCTAGTAACGAAACTAATTGGTGCAACATCAGACAAAAGATCATTGAGGGTTAATGATGTAACTGAAACAAATGTAAGATTCATTAGCATGATTCTAGGTTACAAAGCTACTCATGCAAATAGGCTTAATTTTGTTTCCAGTTTATGCATAAAAAGTGCTTATGACATGGTTAAGAACAATGTAAAAATTGACATTTGTGAATGGTTAAAAGATGACTTAATTGATAACTTAGCAAAAATCAAGAAGGATAAGAAAGGAACCTTTAGATTTGGAAATTTGCTTGTATGCTTAATGCTACATATAACCAAACAGGCTCCTGGTATAGGCAACAAGGATTTTGGATTTGACATACCGATAGGAAAACAATTGTCTGACTTATTCAACAACATGGGTGAAAACAAAGAAAATAATATCCATGAGTATTTTCAAGCACTAAAGGTCAAAATGAATAAGAGGATCAGACTATCACAGGAAATTGTCAAAAAATACAAGGATGACATTTGTTTTGTAATCAAAAAGGATGAAATCTGGATGGAAGCAGTCATCCCAAGAACAATATGGGTTACAGAAATGGGGTATGAAATAGATGACCACATAGTGGAAACTTATGCCAAAGCACTTCTAGAAGCCCCCCATGAACCAAAGGAAGAAGTATTTGGTAGTGCTGAGCACATTGAAAGTCAAATACAATCCAAAAAGAGAGTAAAGAAAGTTGAGGCATCTGTGAGGAAAGGAAGCAGGCAAGCAAAAGCCTTAAAAGATGACGTACTAAAGAAAACCGGCATAACAGAAGATGAGTTGGCAGCCCAACGGCTAGAAACTCATCTATCACCGATAGATACCTCCTCAGAAGGAGATATGCCAGCAACTTTCAAAAGAGTTGTGAGGAAAAGAGACCCCTCACCGGTATCCACTCCTTCACCTAGAAGGACAAGACAGAAGCAACAAGTTGTGAGGTCTCCAGTCAAGAAAGCCACACCTAAGAAAAAGTTGACCCCTAAAAGGAAGAAGAAGACAGACACTGACTTGGCCCCTTTTGACATATTACTGGATGAAATCACAGTGGAAGGAAAATTGAAAAACATAGGGAAAATCTATGACACCCTATCAGATGATGGGAAAGGACAAATTGAGGAAAGTGTTATACTACACATGGACATGTATAAAAAGTTTTTGATGCAAGTCCTAAATGAAATTCCCGATGAATTATATAAGAGACTTGAGGCCAGAAGGCAAGGAATAATTGAGTTGGATAAGAAAATAAAAATAGAAAAATTACTTGCAGTATACCCAGCCAACTCACCTAAGGAAATTGATGGTTTGATAGCTTAGGCCAACCGAATAGTCTTTTCCACTGCACATCGACAAATATCATTAATGGCAGGCAGAGTTACTGAAGTCTCAATTGAAACAGAAGATGGTTGCGATAGATTCTTGGTTGAAAAAGAAAAACAAGAAGAATATATGAATCCCAAGCCCATTCTGGTATATCAAAAGGACAAAGGGAAAGGTAAAGTTGGTGCACCGCCAAGTATCAAGATTAGAGACAACTTACCCCCACCTCCTTTAAATACTCCACCAGTAAAAACAACTATAGAAGATCAACCGACAGCTGAGAGCATGGACACAGAGGATAACAATCCTAATCCTGAAGTCCTATATACTGTGAATGTTGATACTTAAGAAATCAACATAGTGGTAGATAAGGATAACACAGAGAAATCTGATAATAAGGAGCAATTGGCAACAGGAAACCAAGAGAAACCGGTAGCAGATTCAGAGAAAAAGAAGGAATCTAGAACACAAACAGAGCAACCAACAGAGCTAAAGGCTCAAGAACAGATGCCACTGGTAAGAAATGATGCAAGAAAAACTATGGAGACACAAACAAACCTACTAGAGGTCAATACTAGCATGGTCCCTTCCACGGCACTCAGTTTACTGGGTCATCATCGAATGTAACAGAGGTATTGCTTGATTCTATCAAGAAAATAACTGATTATAGCTCACAAGCATATAAAGCAATAGATGATTCAATTCCAGTTTTGAAATTAATAACTCCAAACTGTAATATAGCCAACAAAGATTCTTTAGGCCAGTTGGATACACTTTGTAAATATATTTCTAGAAATTTTGAGCAATCAAAGGTAGAAATTGTAAAGGAAAGTGTAGAAAAAGAAAAACAGAAATTCTTTGAGGAAGGAATAAAGAAGTGTATCAGAGAATTTGACACACTTCTACCGGAACTGTACAATATATTGAAAGAGCACAAAACTCTGTATAAAGACACTTGTAAGATAAGCTTTTTGACCACAGATGTAGATAAAAAGATGAGCAAGGTACAGGAAGAGATCAATAAACTTGCTAATAATTTTGTTAACTCACTCGATACATTATCAGTTTTGAGGAAAAGATAACAAATTTTGAGGAAGAATTGCTTAAATTAGAAAGAGAAAAAGAAAAAATAATAAACAAGGCAAAATTTTTGAGATCTAAACTAAGTCCAAGATTGGACTATTTAGCATCTCTGCATAAGGAAATCTCAGAGGCACTAAAATAGGGTAGCAAAACACCGACAGAGCACTTGCAGCATCTCACCGGTATAGTACACAGAACTGAGATAGCAATAAAGGAGAGCAAGAAGTTTATGGATGGTATAAACTTAATTTTGGGAGATATTCTTCAGCTAATAACTACCCAACTACAAGGTTGAGGTTATGTATTGGTACAACTACAAATCTACTAACCTTTATCATTGATGCCAAAGGGGGAGTAGTAGATGAGAAAATTCAAAACACAGTGATCACATGCTCAGGGGGAGCCCTCATATTTTTGGTAACATTTTTTTTTGGGTATACACATTTTTGGATATCTTTTTGAAATTTCTCATGAGTGTTGCCATCAATGCCAAAGGGGGAGATTGTTGGCATATGGACATTCCAATGAGACATTGTGTTTGATTAAAGGTTTTGTCACTGATGGCAACCTTGCAATCCTATGGCACCGGCAAAGACATTATACCGGCAAAGCATTACACAGGCAACCTTGCAATCCTATGGCACCGGCAAAGACATTATACCGGCAAAGCATTACACAGGCAACCTTGCAATCCTATGGCACTGGCAGAGACATTATACCAGCAAAGCATTACTCAAACAGAACAATGCACCGGCATCAACAAAATCAATGTACACCGACACCGACACAGAAGATGTACACCGGCACAGAAGGAAATATGTATACCGGCACAGAGGCCGACAGGATTTTTGATATGTAATATTTTGTTTATTATTGTAAGCCAACTTGGCAAATTATAAAATGACTCTTGTATATAAAAGAGATCATTGTAGGCATTTGTAGGAGATAGAGAGTATGTAATAAATAAAATATAAGGCAAACCTAATGTGCGAATTGTAGGTCAAGGGTATATGTAAAGAACAGAGCAAGAACCAGTACTGAATCTGGCATTGAAGATGCTATTGTAAAGCAGTACAGAATATTGGATTTGTGTAAATCCTCTTTGTAAGTCAATGTGACTTCTTGTTGAGCAGTGAGCTCTAGGCAGTTGGCCTTCCTACATGTGTAGGCCCCTATTGTAAGTAATATTCTCTTATTGGCCAGTAAGTGAATATTGTGGGTCACAAATCCCACCGAGGTTTTTCCCACACTGGGTTTCCTCATTAACCATCTTGTGTTATGGTGTTCTTTTCATGTGGATGCTTTTGATTTTGTTATTTACATTAATTCTTGCATACCAGTATACTGTTACTTTATATTCTGCATATTCAGTTTTAAGAAAATCTCATAACTAGTCAGATACTGATTCACCCCCCCTCTCAGTATCTATGAGAACCCTAACAGGTTTAAGCTCAATCAATAACCAAAACCTTTGCTATCAACTATATCACCTTATAAAAAATTTCCTCATCACACATTATACCTTTCTCTCATCTACTTCTACTAAAATGACCTATAAGATCTCATACATATATGAGTCTTTTACAATATACCATGTCAGCTTACAAAAGATAATTACATTACAAAACAATTCATATAAACAAAACCTTATCACATGTCGGCTGGAGTGCCAGTATGCTTTGTTGCCAATGTAATCTGAATGTCGGTGAAGTGCCTATCAGTGCTGGTGTCTTCCGGTGTATGAAGTTTGTGATGTCGAGCATGTAGAAACCAATTGTCAGTGACTTTCCAGTTGGTTGCCAGATGGTTGCCATCAATGACAACATTGAATATTCTCATAAGAGTGTAGAATGCCAACAATCTCCCCCTTTGGCATTGATGACAACACTCATGAGAAAAATCAATACTGTTATCCAAAAACAGAAATCCAAAAAGATGTGCTCCCCCTGAGCAAGTGATATCCTCTATACATGCATTTTTCTCTCCACTACTCCCTCTTTGACATCAATGACAAAGGATGACATCAAAAGAGTACAAAAATGCTACCTCAAGGTTTGTAATCAGTCAGTTACAATCTGAAAGATGTCCACCAAAATCATATTTAGACTCTGCATAAATTTGTTGTTGTCATCTAAAGTTGCCTCAGTCTGCTGGATCATACCGGTAAGATAGTGCATCTATTTCTCCGATGATCGTTCTCCTTGTATTGTTTCCTTAAACAATTCAGTTCTCTGAGTAATCAGATTATCCAACCTCGGACCAAGTTTATCTTTTAGTTCTCGGGCATTAGACCTCATCCTTGCCTTCTCTTTCTCAAGTTTTTCTAATTCCTCCTCAAAGACTGCCATTTCCTGTTCAAAAACTGATAAAAGTCTAAATGAAACTATAATATTATCCGCAATGTCATCAATTTCTTTCTATGTCTTCTTGATCTTCTTATCAATGTCCTCAGACAAACAGTGAGGCTTACATGCTTCCCTATATAGCTCCTTATACTCCAAAATTGTAGAATTGAGTACCGATAAGAGTGTATCCACATGATCGGTACATTTATTTATTGTCTTTTTAAAGAATGTGTTTTTCTCTTTTTCAACTCTCTCCTTTATGATATCCTCATTCACTTTGTCTATAAATATAACATTAACATAAATGAATTTGGACAATGTGTCCAATTTACCTAAAGAATCCTTAATGTGATCTATGTTACAATTTGGTGCAATCATCTTAAGAATAGGTAAAGTGTTATCAATTTCCTTAAAAGACAATGCAATACAATCAGTTATCCTCTTTATAGAATCCAAAAGTACCTCTATGATATTGGTAGGTCTGAATTCACTTGTAGATATACTTGGTTCAGCTATAGATTTCATCTCAACAGATGTCTGACCAATCACCTTTAGTATCTCCTCTTTATTTCCATCAAATGTATCCATTTTGCTTTTATTTTCTTGTGGTGGATTTGTCTGCGTTTGCACCTCAACCTTTGATGGTTTCTCAGATTGTTTCAGTGTCTCTGTAACTACCAGTTTTTCAATCTCAACATGAACCTCTGCCTTTGTTTGTTTCTCTGAAAGTTCTACTGCCGATTTCTCAGATTTTGATGATCCTATGCTAGTACCTTTGTTCTCTATGGGTTTTCCAGTCACTGTCAGTTTCTCTGTTTGAGTTGGTAGCTCAGTTTCCTGAGAGCCAACAATTTGTGTCGGTTTCTCTAAAATTTTGCTATTATCAACACTATATGCCTTAACTTCTGAATTATCTTTATCCACAACAATGTTTACCTCTTGAGTATCCACATTAACTATAAAGAGTATCTTAGACTCAGGGTTAGTATTATCTATTGGCATTGCACACTCCAATGAGAATTGTAGGTGATTGAAGGTACTGTCATTGATGGCAACCTTGCAATCTTATGGCACATGCACCGGTAGACTCTACACCGGCAAATAGTTCACCGACAGTGACAACAATGTTTACTGGCATCCTAGGCGACGAGATTTTGATTATTGTATTTTGTATTTAATTGTAATATCTTTTTGTAAGCCGACATGGCATATTGTAATTAGACTTATATATAAGTATGAGATCTTGTAGATCATTTTGTGCAAAAAAAACATAAAGGATAGATATGATGGATATGTAGAGTGAATATTAAAGCAGACTTTGTAGAAGGGTTTATGGTTATTGTATGAGCTTCAACCGGTACTAAACCTAGCATAGCAAATGCTTTTTGTAGGAGTACATTATATTGGATTTTCATAATCCATTTTGTAAGTCAGTGAGACTTCCTTTTGTAATTGAGCAGAGAGCTCTAGGCAGTTGGCCTTCCTACATGTGTAGGCACCTCTTGTAAGTAATATCCATTCATTGTCTAGTGAGTGAATATTGTGGGTCACAAATCCCACCGAGGTTTTTCCCACACCGGGCTTCCTTGTTAAACATCTTGTGTTATGGTGTGCTTTCTATGTTGTCTTTATTGTTCATATTTACTGCATTAATTCTTGTTTACCGGTACATTGTTTTGGAATGCAAAATACTTAATAAAATTAGAAATTATGTTCACTGATTAGATACTAATTCACCCCCCCCCCCTCTTAGTATCTTTGGAAATACTAACAATTGGTATCAAAGCCTGGTCCTCTATTTTCTAAAGCCTAACAACTTGAGGGAGATTCTGACACCGGTACATATGGAAAACTTGAGAAAGTAATTAGAAGGAGTTCTTGTAGACTTTGATGCAGAAAAGTTGAAGAATATAAAATGTGAAGATGATCTAAGGACTACATAGGAATTCATTCAAGGACTTTAGGAGAATCTCACTATTGCTAGAAACTATCAAAACACTAATACACCCACCGGTCAATGTTCCAAATGTAACAAAATTGGTCACAATTCTGAAAATTGCAAAATGAATGTAAGATGTTATGTTTGTGGAAGATTTGGACACCTATCTAATCAATGCAGAACACATACTGGCATAGGATATGGAAAGGCTATTCAAAAGAACAATGTGACATGTTATGCTTGTAATAAAATTGGACATATTGCAAAATTTTGTAGAAGCAAGACTTTACCAGCAAATAACAAAGGACCTAGTTTGAAAGGCAAAGAGAAGGTTGATGAGGTAAAGAAAGAATTTTCAAAACAATGGATAATAAAGAGAGATCAAAATGTTGATGAGACTATTCCTTCACTGGTAGAACAGAGTATCACTCCACCGGTAGGAGATTCTTCATCTAACTGAAAAGAAATTTTTTTGGGGTATGGCATCAAATTGAAAATCATGCAAGTTTACCCTCGATTGATGGTGAGAAGATGAAATTCTTCTTTATCGGCAGATGTGTTAAGTTTCACTTAACCGACAGGCAATTATTGTGGTAGTTGAAGGAAAAGACATTATAAATCAGTGTTTTTCACTCTTTTTCATTCACCGAGCATTCAAATTTCCTAAGAGCATGAAAAACCCAAGCGAAGGCATCCATAGCAAGAAGTGAAGAAAAATATTTCAAGCATCCAAACCTAAAAGGAAAATTAACTTATTTATCAATGGCTTCCTCCTCTGCTCCTGAATTCATTGCAAACCCTACTATTATTGAAGTGGTTAAATGCCCTAGGCCCGTATTCAAGATTATTCCCGAAGTAGCAAAATAGGATGATACCCTAGGTGCATTTTCTAAAATCCCTAAACAAGTTGCATATGCAGAAGACCCAAGAATTTACATACATTGCCATATTGAGGAACTAGGTTCAGATGAAATGGTGAAAATGTATAAAAATGGGATTTGTGATGAAAGTGGAAGTGTAAAACCCAAGCATAAGGTTATAGAAACCCTAGGTTTTGTGGAAATACTTGACATTCTGGAATTTCCTAAGGAAGTTGTGAGGATTGTACTCAGTAGAGTCCATGGAGAATTCTTTTGGTTAGACTCTATCCATAAGATCACTAGAGAAGCAGTTAAGGCTGTGACTGGATTACCTTCCACCGGTAGCAGGTCAGATAAAACAAGGAAGGTTCCTAATAACATAGTGATGACTTTAACTGGTGCAACCTATGACAGTAGATCCTTGAGATTTAATGATGTAAAGGATGACAATGTTAGATTCATTAGCATGATCTTAGGATACAAAACCACACATGCTAACCGACTGAACTCAGTTTCCAGTCTATGTATCAAGAGTGCATATGATATGGTTAGCAATGATGCTGGAACTGAAAATCTAAGACTCAGTCATGAAAATGATATGTTAAAAATAGATCTAATTCACATGGAACATGATAAAACTAAACATATGAGACAGAAGGAATTTTTGGAAAATGAGTTGGCTACTGCAAATCAACACAAAGAGAAATTCAAGAAAAGTTCAAAAGAACTTGATGATATGCTGAAAAGTCAGAAACCTAATGGAGACACTAATGGACTTGGATTTGAAGTTGGTGAAAGCTTCGGTACTGCAAACAATCATGATCACTGTAAACCGTTAAGACAACCTAATGCCTACAAATTTAATGGGAAACGCTTTAACTGTAACAAGCATGGTCATAGAGAAAATTAGTGTAGATCTAGAAATAATAAAAAAAACCAGCAGAAGAGAGCACAGAGACACAAGTTGAGAAACAAGCAGAGAAATAGGTTGACCTTCAGGTACATACATAGACAGTGTCACTGGAAACTACTGAGAAACCTAAACCTTTGCTAGTTGAAATGAAGACACAAACTGACCTACCAGAAGTTAAAACAAGCAAATTTGTTACTACCACCTGAAGCATGGATATTGTTAAGGTAATTGGATAGTCATCTGGTACTTCTATGACTGAATTCAGACCAACAAATGTAATTGAGGTATTATTGGACTCCATTAAGAAGATTACTAATTGTAATGCACTGGCATATAAGGCTCTAGATGATACCATCCCCATTCTTAAATTGATTGCACCCAAGTGAAATGTAGAAAATAAAGATTCCTTTGAGTCAATTAGACACATTGTCTAATTACATCACCGACAACATATTGACTATTGATCAAATAAATGAAGAGACATTTAAAGAGAAAATAGATAAGGAAAAAGAGAAATTCTTTGATGAGACAATAAAGAAGTGCATGGGACACATTGATACCCTCCTACTAGCACTGAGTAAAACACCAATGGAGTTTAAGGAACTGTATAGAGATGCATGTAAGACTAATCTTTTGACAGTGGATATCGATAAGGAGATCAGCAAAGTTCAAAAGGAAATTGATGATATAGCTCACAATATCATTGGTTCATCTGAATCAATATTAGTTATAGAACAGGAGATAGTTGGATTTGAAGAGAAACTTGAGAAGTTGGAGAAGGAAAAGGAAAGAATAAAAGCCAAGGCAAAAGATCTTAAATGCAGACTCAGTCCTAAATTGGACAACCTCATCTCTTTGAGGAAAGAGATCTTAGAGGCACTTAGTTAGGGACATAAGACACCAGAAGAGAAAATGCATCACCTCACCGGTACCATTCAGAGAACAGAGGCAGCATTAAAGGATAGCAACAGGTTCACTCAGAGCATGAATTTGGTATTAGCGGACCTATTTCAGATTATAATCAATCGATTACAAGGTTCGAGCTAAAACTGCACTCAGTTGACATTTTGATAGCCTTTGTCATTGATGTCAAAGGGGGAGTAGTAGAGAAGAGAAACATCCAATAACTTAGAGATCATCTTCTCTAGGGGAGCACACGGTTTTGGTAAGATTTTTGGACTTCAAATTTTGGATACAATTTTTCTCATGGGTGTTGCCATCAATGCCAAAGGGGGAGATTGTTGTCATTTTACACTCCAATGAGAATTGTAGGTGATTGAAGGTATTTTCATTGATGGCAACCTTACAATCTTATGGCACCGGCACCGGCAGATAGTTCATCGACAATGACAATAATGTTTACCGACATCCTAGCCGACAGGATTTTGATTATTGTATTTTGTATTTAATTGTAATATCTTTTTGTAAGCTGACATGGCATATTGTAATTAGACTCATATATAAGTATGAGATCTTGTAGATCATTTTGTGCAAAAAAAAACATAAAGGATAGATATGATGGATATGTAGAGCGAATATTAAAGTAGACTTTGTAGAAGGGTTTATGGTTATTGTATGAGCTTCAACCAGTATTGAACCTGGCATAGCAGATGCTTTTTGTAGGAGTACATTAAATTGGATTTTCATAATCCATTTTGTAAGTCAGTGAGACTTCCTTTTGTAATTGAGCAGTGAGCTCTAGGCAGTTGGCCTTCCTGCATGTGCAGGCACCTCTTGTAAGTAATATCCATTCATTGGCCTGTGAGTGAGTATTGTGGGTCACAAATCCCACCGAGGTTTTTCCCACACCAAGTTTCCTCATTAAACATCTTGTGTTATGGTGTTCTTTTTATGTTGTCTTTATTGTTCATATTTACTACATTAATTCTTATTTATTGGTACATTGTTTTGGAATGCAAAATACTTAACAAAATCAGAAATTTTGTTCACCGGTTAGATACTGATTCAGCCCCCCTCTCAGTATCTTTGGGAATCCTAACAATATCATGTGTTATACCTTCAATATCAGTAGTCGGTGGATCTTCTGAGTGTACCAGTGGTGTATCCAAAGGAGGTCGTGGAAGGTTATCTGTAACCGTAATGTTTGGAATACCACCAACTTTTCCTTTACCCTTGTCCTTGTCTTTCTGATATACTTTGAATGTCTTTTTAGGTCTTCTCTTTTCCTCTTTCTTTTCCTTATCTACAAAGAATATATCCCATTTATCTACAGTCTCATCTATCTTTTACCCTTCCAGCCATCAGGCTTACTTGTTGGTGTCCACTAACAAATACAGACCGGTTATCTTCAAAGATAAGTTCATCAATTTCTTCCTTGGAGTTTACCGGATGAACAACCAAGAGTGCTTCAACTTTCAATTTCTTATCCAATTCCATCACTAGTAGCCTTTTTGCTTCTAGTCTCATGTAGAGATCATTTGGTAGCTCATCAATCACTTATATCAAAAATTTCTTGTATATATCCAAGTGTAAGACAATGATTTCCTCAATGGTGTTCCTATCAGTATCATTTGAAGTGTTATACCATTTTATTACATTAGACAAATTACCTTCCTCTATTATCTCATTCAGTAAATCACTCAATGTGGGGGTAACCGGTGTTTGTTTCTTCTTAGGTGTAAGTTTCTTCTTTGGTTCCCTAACTGCCTGTTGTTTCTTCCTTAGTGTCCTAGTTTTCTTAGGTGAAGGAGAGGGTACCGGTAAGGGTTTTCTCTTCCTTTCTATTCTTTTAAACTCAGCAGCCTTACCACTGTCAATGTCGGAAGATGTTACAACCGGTGAAACATGTGCTTCCGGTTGTAGTCCTTCAAGTTCACTTGCCGATATACCACTGATGTTCATGACATTTTCTTTGATATCATTTACCTTCTTGGAGGCATCTCTAATGAATTTTTCTCTTCTCTTAGTCCTTTTTTGTAGAGATGCTTTACTCTTTATGGTTTCTGCATTACTAAAGAATTCCTCAGATGGCTCCCTTGGTGCATCGAGTAGAGCCTTAGCATATGTTTCCAGAACATGTAGATCTACCTCATATCCCATCTCTGTAACCCAAATAGTTATAGGACTTGTTGCTTCCATCCAAGTTTCATCTCTCTTAATAACAAAGCAGATTTCCTTGTCATATTTATCAACTATGCTTTGTGGCATTCTCTCTCTTGTTCTCATCTTAGATTGGAATGTTTTGAAATAGTTTGTAATGTTCTTAACACTGTCAGTGCCCATATTAGTGAAATCATCTTGTATCTATTTTCTTACTTGGATGTCATAACCAAAATCCTTGTGACCTATGTCGGGTATCTCCTTGGTAAAGTACAGTATCAGACATACCAGAAGGTTTCTAAAATGGAAAGTATCCCTTTTGTCACCCTTAATATTCTTCAGGTTGTCAATTAATTCATCTTGAAGTCATTCACACACATCAATCTTAGCATTATTGTTTACCATCTCATATGCATTGTGAATACATAGGCTAGAAATAGAATTTAGTCTATTTGCATGACTAGCTTTGTAACCTAGTACCATACTCACATATCTTACATTTATGTCCTTAACATCATTTACTCTAAGTGACCTGTTATTAGATGTGGCTCTGGTTAAATCCATAACTCCTCTGTTAGGAATTTTCTTGGTTTTATCAGGCCTACTACCAGTTGAAGGTAAACCTGTAACTGCCTTAATTGCTTCCATAGTTCTTTTTCAAACTGATTCTAACAACATGAATTCTCCATGGACTCTATTCAATACAAGTCTGACAACTTCCTTAGGAAATTCAGGAATGTTCAGAATCTTTGCAAAACCTAAATTTTCCACAATCTTATGTTCCGGTTTGATTACTCCATTTTCATCAGAAATGACCTAATTAAACATTTTCTTCAACTCCTCAGTCCCTAGGTTTTCTATGTTGCAATGTATGTAAATTCTAGGGTCTTCTGCAAATGCTACACCCTTAGGAATTTTCAAAAAAGCTACTACAAAATTATCTTGTTTCTCAATCTCGAAGATAATCTTGAATACAGGTCTAGGGCGTTTAATATTTTCCACAATGGTAGGGTTCTAAATAAACTTAGGAACAGAAGATGAGGAAGCCATTTCAAAGATAAATACCTCTAAATCAAAATTTTGAATGCTTGAAAATCACTTCGTAGCTTCGCCTTAGAATGCCTTGCTCAATTTTGCACTCTCTGATCGTTTGAATGCTTGGTGAGTTCAAAATGAGGGTTTCCCAATGCTTTATAGCCAAAAAGTTCTTTAAAACAACATTAAATGCTCGTCGGTTAAGTGAAAACTTAACACATCCACCGGTAAAGAAGAAATGTATCTTCTCACCATCAATCGAGGGTAGAATGCATGATCTTCAACTTGCTACAATACCCCCTAAGGATTGTTTCTCAGTTAGATGAAGAATCTCCTGTCGATGGAGGATTACTCTGTTCTACCGGTGAAGATATAGTTTCATCAGTTCTCTGATCACTCATCTTAATCCATTCTTTTCAAAATTCTTGCTTAACTTCATCTACCTTTTCTTTGCCCTTCAAACTAGATCCTTTGTTGTTTGTCGATGCATTCTTGCTTCTACAGAATTTAGCAATATGTCCAATCTTGTTACAATCATAACAAGTTACATTATTCCTCTGAATAGACTTTCCATATCCTTAACCAGTTTGTGATCTACATTGATTAGATAAATGCCCAAATCTTCCACAAACATAGCATTTCACATTCATTCTTCAATTTCCTGAATTATGACCAACTTTGTTGCATTTGGAACATTGACCGGTGGTTGAGTTTGTATTCTGATTATTTCTAAATCTACACTGATTTTCTCTGTGACCATATTTGTTGCAATTGAAACATTTGCCATTAAATTTATAAGCATTAGGTTGTCTTACCGGTTTGTTCTAATCTTGATTCTTTGCAGTACCAGAACTTTCTCCATGTTCAAATCCAAGTCCATTAGTATCTCCATTAGGTTTTTGTTTTTTAAGCATGTCATCAAGTTCTTCTGAACTTTTCTTGAATTTGTCTTTGTGTTTATTTGCACTAGCCAACTCATTTTCCATAATTTTAACTTGTCTCACAAGCTCAGCTTTATCATTGCATGTGACTCAAGTCTGTCTTTAACATATCATTTTCATGACCAATTCTCAGATTTTCATTTCCAACATCATTAAGTCTCCTAGTCAAGTCTTCTTCATTCTTGTTCCTGTCTTCAATGTCTTTACATAACCTCATAGTCATATCTTAAATTTCATTCTTTATATTACTATTTTCTTGTCTCAACTTGTTTGCAATGTCTCTAAGAGTTTCTCTTTCATCATCATCATTCTGCATCTTCTCATGAAGTTCTTTTCTTTTATTTTGTGCTATAGCAAAGTTCTCTTGAAGTCCTTTAATGAATTCCTGTGCAATCCTCAGATAATCTTCAAGTTTGATTTTCTTCAATTTTTCTACATCAAAATCTTCCAGGACTCCTTCCAACTATTTTCTTAAGTTCTCCATCTGTACTGGTGTCAAAATCTTCCTCAAACTATTAGGATTTTGAAAATAGAGGACAAGGCTCTGATACCAATTGTTAGATTCAATGACAGTCCCAAAGACACTGAGAGGGGGGGTGAATCAGTGTCTAACCTTTTGATAGAATATTTAAACTTATTAATAACTTTGCATCTCAAAATAGTGTACCGATAAATAAGAATTATTGCAATAAACAGAAATAATAGAGACAACATAGAAACACACCATAACACAAGATATTTAATGAGGAAACCCGGTGTGGGAAAAACCTCGGTGGGATTTGTAACCCACAATATTTACTCACTGGCCAATGAATAAATACTACTTACAATGAGGGGCCTGCACATGCAGGGAGGCCAACAGCCTAGAGCTCACTGCTCAATAAAGAGTCACACTGACTAAAAAATGGATTATCAAATCCAATACAATGTACTACTCAAAACAACATCTCTCATGCCAGGTTCAGTACCGGTTTAAGCTCAGTCAATAACCAAAACCTTCGTTGTCAACTATATCACCTTATACAAAATTTCCTCATCACACATTATACCTTTCTCTCATCTACTTCTAATAAAATGACCTATAAGATCTCATACATATATGAGTCTTTTACAATATACCATGTCGGATTACAAAAGATAATTACATTACAAAACAATTCATGTAAACAAACCTATCTCATGTCGGCTGGAGTGTTGGTATACTTTGTTGTCAATGTAATCTGAATACCGGTGAAGTGCCTATCGGTGTCGGTGTCTATCGGTGTATGAAGTTTATGATATCGGACATGTAGAAACCAATTGTTGGTGACTTTCCAGTTGGTTTCTAGATGGTTGCCATCAATGACAACATCAACTATTCTCATAAGAGTGTAGAATGCCAACATATTCTTCATCATTTTCTTCACTTGATACACCAGATGATATATCTGGACCCCATCCATATTCATTTGAATCCATCTCTAAACCATTATCTATAATTACACCACTATATCTAACAGGAATATTATATGGTGAGAAAAGTTCTTTGATTTTGGCCATCTACTATTTCACTGCTTTTGGAATATCTTGATCAAGTTCAACACTTGTTTGTATTCCTTGAACTTGTTTGCAAGATTCTTCTTCTCTTTTGATTGCAAGTTCTTCCTATTGTTTCTCATATTCTTCTTGTTTTTGTTTGTTAGCTACTATTTTTGTTGCTTGGTGTAGCCTTTCTTGCAATGGTTCTTCTTTAGGGATTGCTTTCTTTCTCCACCTTGGATGTTGATAATTGTGTGATTTTTGCTTTGATTTAGGATATCCAAGTCCTCATTTATCTTCTTTAGATAATGTGTGAGGGCAAATAGGTTGTGAAATACCTTCTTGTCGCTTACCAATTGGTCTTTTTCCTTCATATCCCATTTTTTGCATGATCTTATAACCATTGCCATATTGTTCTATGGAAATATTAACTTATGCAGTTGTTGCTATAGTTTCATTTTCATCTCTGTATAACCAACTAAGAATGTCTTTGTCTTCAGTTTCTTCTACAAGTGTTCCAACTCTAACAAATGCTCCATCAAACATTTCTACTAATTTTTCTAAGATCCGTGGTTGAACATTTGTAGGATTTCCATATGATTTAGGTGAAAGTGGAAATCTATGTAAAGAATACTTTCTCATTCCTTCATCATTTTGTTTGATCTTTTTCTCAAAGGTTTCCCATAATTTTTCTTGAATTTCTTTGGTGGGATAGACTGATTCTCTTTTATGTGGAACTCTTGCATCTTGTGTTGGTTTTAGATTATTGCAATAATGACTAGAATCTGTAACTATAGTAATTTCTTTTCGATTATGAGGAAACTTTACACACTGGTGATATGTAGAAGGAACTTCTTGCATGTCATGAATCCATGGTCTTCCCAGAAGAATGTTATAACACAGATTCAAGTCTAAAACCTGGCATAATGTATTCCTTTTCACAGGTCCTATTTTGATTGGTAACACCGTGGTTCCTTTATAAGAATGTTCTTCTTCATCATAAGCCTTAATGGTTATTTTCTTCTTTGGATCTACTACAGTTTTTGAATATCCCAAAGCCTTTATTAAACTTAATGCACAAATTTTTAAGCCAACTCCACCATCTATGAGTACACATTTGACATGGGTTTTATGATTGGTGACTTCAACTTGTAAGGGAGCATTGTGAGGGTGTTGCAAGGACGCGACATAATTTTTAGAAAAGGATAAGCAATGTGGGTCTATAAGGTGTCCCACCATGTTTTGGAACTGATCCACATCCAGGTCTTTTGAAATTGTTCTTTCCATTAGAGCTTTCTCCAATATTTCCTTATGCATAGGTGAAACTTTTAGGAGTTTCAAAATTGATATTTGAGTGGGTATTCCTTGCAATTATTCCACTAAGTTGTATTATCTTGAAATGGATGTTGATTCACTTGTTATACTTGAAAAATGTAACCTTCGCTTTGCTTCTTGTAATAATGTTGATTGGTTCTGAAGGTGTGTTATCTTTAACGATGATGACATTTACCAAATCATCATACGTATAAGTGCAATTCACTTTATGTTTGCCTTTGTCATCTTTTGATTTACATTTTGTTGGCATTATACACTTAGATGAGAATGGTAGATGTTGTCATTTATGACAACTAGGTTCAACTAAGTGAAAACAAGGTTCAACATGGTTGACAAGTTATACCGGCAAAAAACTTCACCTACTGGCACTGGAAGATACTACAAGGTTTATTCACACCAACATCCAGTTTACATTGGCAATAGATCATATCGGCATCCAAAGCTGACTTAGCAATAATATTGTTTATGTAATGTAAATTGTAATTGTATAGCTGACATGATGTATTGTCAAGAGTCATATATGTATAAGATATTGTAGGTCATTTTGTGAGTAGGAATATGCAAAGTAGGTAATGAAATGTATGTATGATACCGGATAATTGTATATGCACTTTGATGTATTTATTTTAAGAGTGAATAAGAAGCAGAGCAGAGCGAAGACTATTTACTAGCAAGGTTTTGGCAGAGGTATCAGACAGAGCTTAAACCGGTATTGAATCCAACATTGCAGATGTTATTTTGAAGGAGTACATTATTATTGGATTTAACCATCCAATTGTGTAGTATTCAATGGGACTCCATTTTGTGTTGAGCAATGAGCTCTAGGCAGTTGGCCTTCCTGCATGTGCAAGCCCCTATTGTACTGAGTAATATTTATTCATATTGGCCAATGAGTAAATATTGTGGGTCACAAATCCCACCGAGGTTTTTCCCTTATCGGGTTTCCTCGCCAAAAATATATGTGTTATGGTATGCATGTTAGGTCCGGGGTGAATCAGTTGTCTAATAAATTCAAACCAAAAACTGATTAACCAACTTGATACTTAATACTGGTAAACCAGTTAAGCATGTCGGTAGATAGTGTTAATAGTAAATTATTATACCGGTAAGGATTAATGCATGAAACATAAACATAAAGTCATCAACAACACATAACACCAATATTTGTACGTGGAAACCCTGTAAGGGGAAAAACCACAGTGGGAAACCTTACCCACAATCAGATGATACTACTGCAGATAGTAAGTGTACATAAATGGGGTCTACACATGCAGAAAGGCCAATAGCCTAGAGCTCACTGCTCAAACACAAAATGGGAGTCACACTGACTACACTTGGATGGTTAAATCCAATAAGAATATAGTACACAAAATAGCATCTTCTTATGCTGGATTCAGTACCGGTGTAATGCTGATATACTTCTACAAAAACCTAGCTTCACCTTCAAATGATGTCTTCATGTATACCTCTGCTTAATCTCACATATACCTTCACTTAATTCTTTTTCGCATTCCACACTTGATCTTACAAATAAGATCTTACATTTATACCATACCCTAAGACCAATTTTAGTAGGTCGGCTCTACAAGATATTACAATAAAACATTTTACATACAATATAATATCTGATGCAATAATCAATTAAACATGTCGGCTTAATGCATTTACATCAATAATAAATCATCTCCATAGCATGCCATGCTGATTTGGAAAAGATAAATCTGCCAGTGTAACCCTAGATAACCTGGACCTATTTGTCAGTAAAAGTAAATATGCAAATATGAATATACCAATGATTAATTCTTCAAAACAAAGTGTCCACACAATGTCTTTAACATTACCAAGTGTCTTCCATATCATTCCAGATACCGGTGAACATTATATCCTGTCAGTGAACCATATACCAGTAACTGTGCAATAGTTACTTGCTTGCCGGTGATTGTTGTTGGATCTCCAAAGTGCTTGTTTTCAGTAGGTGTTGACATCAATGACAAAACCATACCAAAATACCGACAATCTCCCCCTTTGGCATTGATGGCAACACAAGATGGAAAAACCATCAAAGTGTCAAAACAGAAATGCCAAATATCAAAAACCAACAATCTCCCTTAGACAACAATTTCTCCCCCTGGGAGCAACATGTGTTTACCCAAAGATTTATTTCCAATACAAGTCCTCTCCTAAAAGGATAATGTGTTTTTCCATAGATATCTCTCCCCCTTTGACATCAAATGCAAAAGTTACAAAAATCAAGTTCATACAAAATACCATCTACCCCCCTTATGATGTAGCTTCCTCATCAAAGACCAGAGTAAAAGATTTGTCTTTTAATTCTATCAATTGATGACAATCATCAACTGTCTAAGTCCCTACCGGTGGTGGTATGACTCCAAGCTGATCTCTAAGATATTTGAAAGTCTCCTTAGGCAAAGGTTTTGTGAAAATATTTGCAAGCTGTTCTTTAGTATTCACATAAACCAGTTTTATCTCCTTTTCTTCAACTTTTTCCCTTAGAAAATTTAGTTTGATAGAAACATGTTTAGTTTTAGAATGTAATACTGGATTCTTGGATATATCAATTGTTGCAGTGTTATCACAATATATAGTAATAGGTTCCTTGCATTTTACCTTTATGTCTTCCAACATTTGCTTAAGCCATAGTACCTGTGTACAATTAGTTGTTGCTGCAACATATTCTGATTCTGTTGTTGATAAAGATGTACAACTTTGTTTCTTACTCAACCAAGAAACTAATCTTTTTCCAAGATAGAATGCTCCTCCAGTGGTGCTCTTTCTATCATCCACATCTCCTACCCAATTTGCATCTGTGTATGCACATAGGTCAAAATTTCATCTTTAGGATACCATAATCCAAGATTTGTTGTGCCTTGTAAGTACCGGAAAATCCTTTTCACTGCTGATTCATGATTTTCCCTAGGATTACTTTGAAATCTAGAAACAATACATACTGCATTCATAATATCAGGCTTGGTTTGTGTCAAATACAGTAAACCTCCTATCATAGATTTGTATCTAGTTGGATTAATAAGTGTAGATTCATCCCTTTGAGATAATTTGTCATTTGTAGTCATAGGTGTGCTTACCGGTTTAGAGTTCTCCATCCCAAATTTCTTTAGTAATTATTTCAAGTACTTGGATTGACTCAAAAATATACCTTTATCAGTCTGTGAAATCTACAATCCTAAAAAGAATTTTATTTCTCCAATCATAGACATTTCAAATTCTTGCTGCATTTTAATAGAAATTTCCTTACATAATCCATCTTCTCCTCCAAAGATTATATCATCAACAAACACTTCAATAATCAAGATGTCATCATTAGTTATTTTGTAATATAAATTGCTATCTGTATTTCCTTTAGTAAAACCAATCTTTAAAAGGTACTTATCCAACCTTGCATACCAAGCTCTTGGGGCTTGTTTTAATCCATACAGAGCTTTTCTTAACCTGCAAACCATATCATTGTCATCTGTCAAGGAAAATCCATTAGGTTGTTCAATATATACTTCCTCTTCAAGATCTCCATTCAAAAATGCACATTTAATATCCATTTGATAAACTTTGTAGTCCTTGTGAGCTGCAAAAGCCAAGAATAATCTATCTGCCTCAATTCTGGCTACCGGTGCAAAGGTTTCATTGTAATCAATTCCTTCTTTCTAAGAATATCCCTTACACA
This sequence comes from Cryptomeria japonica, assembly GCF_030272615.1. Taxonomy (NCBI): domain Eukaryota; kingdom Viridiplantae; phylum Streptophyta; class Pinopsida; order Cupressales; family Cupressaceae; genus Cryptomeria; species Cryptomeria japonica. The sequence continues at coordinate 422,896,149 of NC_081412.1, forward strand.
CTAGTCTTGCTTTATTTCTTATAACCTTACCATCTTCATTAAGTTTGTTTCTAAATACCCATTTGGTTCCAATTACATTTTTATCTTTAGGCCAAGGAACTAATGTCCAAGTATTATTCTTCTCAATTTGTCCTAATTCTTCTTCCATAGCTTTAATCCAAAATTTATCTTCACATGCCTCATTGATAGATGATGGTTCAATTTGAGAAATAAGACATACCTCTTCATTTGCCAATCTTCCTCTTGTCATAACTCCTTTAAACTTGTTCCCAATTATCTGATCTTCAAAATGATTCAATCTTACATATCGGGGTGTCTTAGTTTGTTGTTGTTCTTCAATTATTGTGGAATCTTCTGACCGGAGTAACTAGATCTTCATTTTGTACCGGTAGATTCAGTGTAGGTTCATTTGTCATAATTTTTGTTGCCGGTTCAGAGTCTATATACCTTGAAGTTCCTCTAAATTTTTCATCAATCTTTACATTTGTACTCTCAACAATTTTTTGCAATCTCTTATTAAAACATCTATATGCCTTGCTCTTAGATGAATAACCAAGAAATATTCCCTCATCACTTCTAGGATCAAATTTGCCAATATAGTCATCTCTTCTAATATAACATTTACTTCCAAAAATTCTAAAATACTTAAGAGTAGGAGAATTACCAAACCATAGTTCATGAGGGGTCTTACAAGTTTCACCTTTGATGTGAACTTTGTTGAATGTATAGATAGCAGTGCTAACTGCCTCTCTCCAATACACATGTGGTAGATTTGCTTCTGATAACATACTTCTTGCTGCATCCAAGATAGTTCTATTTTTCCTTTCAACAACTCCATTTTCCTATGGTGTCTGAGGTGCCGATAACTGTCTTCTGATTCCATTCAGTTCATAGAATGTATTAAAGTCCTTAGATGTGAATTCTCCTCCTTGATCTAATCTTAAACATTTTATTTTCTTACCGGTTTCATTTTCAACCATTGCTTTGAACAGTTTGAACTTCCCAAGTGCTTCTGATTTTTCTCTGAGAAAAGTAACCCAACACATTCTAGAATAATCATCAATAATTAGCATGAAATATCTATCACCTTGTAAGCTTCTAGTTCTAGCTGAACCACATAAATCAGTGTGAATTAAATCAAGAGCATTATTGGATTTTTCTGGAATACTTTTGAAACTAGCTCTAACTTGTTTTCCAAATTGACATTCCTTACAAATAGTATTCTAAGGTTTCACAATTTTAGATAGATCTCTAACTGCCTTAGAAGTACTGATTTTTACCATGCAATCAAAGTTTACATGACATAGTCTCTTATGCCATAACCAACTTTCATCTATATGTGCAATCAAGCATGCCTTTTCACTGTTATTCAAATGAAAGATATTACCTCTAGTTTGATTACTGGTTGCAATTTCCAAACTAGTTCTATTCATGATTTTGCATTTACCATTTTTAAATTGTAACTGAAATCCCTTCTCAACTAATTGACCAATACTTAAAAGATTATGCTTTAATCCTTTAACATAGTAGACATTGTCAGTGTTATGCTTACCATCAAGAGATATTGAACCCTTACCTTTGATTGAATAGGCTTTGTCATCCCCAAATCTTACTAAACCTCCATTGTATTCTTGAAAGTTCAAGAATTTGTCTTAGTCTCCTATCATATGATGTGAGCATCCTGAGTCAATGATCCATTCATCATTTTCTTCAACTTTAGCTTCTAGGGCTTGTTCTACCAGTTGAGCAGTAGGTGCCAGTTGATCTTCTGTTATAGCAACAAAAACCCATCCATTGTTTGCTAGATCCTCATCAGAATCATCAGTCACACCTTCATCAGCAATGTAACAAGATTTGTCTTTGTTCTTCTTAAATTTGTATCTTTGATATTCAAGGTTAGGCTTGTATGTTCTTCTAGCTTCTTCTCTTAGTCTAGCATGTCTATCAGGGCATCTCAAAGCCATATGACCAATCTTATTGTAGTTAAAACATTTAAAGGGTGCTTTACCTTCATACTTACTTCCAATTGGACCTTTTGGCATTTTTCTTGCAAATAGTGCTTCAAGTTCTTCAAGTTCTTCATTCTCCTTCCTGGTTTCTTCAAGTTCTCTTCCATAAAAGGCTCTCCAGTCTGATTTGTCAAATGATGGAGCAGATGATGTTGATGCTTTAAAGGCCAAATCAGTTTTTATAGTAGCAACAGGACTAAATTCCTCAATTTTGAAGGTTGAAAGTTTTCCAATCAATGTATCCCTAGTTACTGATGTATTAGGCATTGTTCTTAACTCATTTATAGCAGTAACCTTCATTTTATATGCCGGTGGTAAACCTCTTAAGATTTTTGAAATAATTTCATCCTCACTCAAAGTTCCTCCACAACATTTAATACCCAAAACAATTTCATTTACTCTTTCCATAAAAGAAGAAATCCTTTCATCCTCTTCCATTTTCAGATGTTCATACCTGACTCAAAAGCTTTAAATTTTTGCAATCTTAACTATGGAATCTCCTTCATTTAGTGTTTCCAAATGATCCCAAATAGCTTTAGCAGTAGACCTATCTGATAATCCCATGATTTGTTGATCTGATAATGTGCTCAAAAGTGCTTCTCTTGCTTTGCAATCATTCTCTTCATCTTTAGCTAAGGTAGTTGGAGCAGTCTGACCAGCTACAACAGCAGTATAACCATTCTTTGTAACTTCCTAGATGTCTTTACTGATGCAATTCAGATGTGTCTCCATTCTGATCTTTCATATCCCATAGTTGGTTCCATCAAGTTTAGGACTATCCTTCCTAAAGTAATTTGTAGACATTGGATCTCCTCAAGTTGTTAAACTTCTGCAAAAGAGGATTAGGCTCTGATACCAATTGTTAGGTCCCAGAGACAACTGAGAGGGGGGGGGGGGTGAATCAGTTGTCTAATAAATTCAAACCAAAAACTGATTAACCAACTTGATACTTAATACCGATAAACCAGTTAAGCATGCTGGTAGATAGTGTTAATAGTAAATTATTATACCGGTAAGGATTAATGCATGAAACATAAACATAAAGTCATCCACAACACATAACACCAATATTTGTACGTGGAAACCCTGTAAGGGGAAAAACCACGATGGGAAACCTTACCCACAATCAGATGATACTACTACAGATAGTAAGTGTACATAAATGGGGTCTGCACATGCAGAAAGGCCAATAGCCTAGAGCTCACTGCTCAAACACAAAATGGGAGTCACACTGACTACAGTTGGATGGTTAAATCCAATAAGAATGTACTGCACAAAATAGCATCTTCTAATGCTGGATTCAGTACTGGTGTAATGTTGATATGCTTCTACAAAAACCTAGCTTCACCTTCAAATGATGTCTTCGTGTATACCTTTGCTTAATCTCGCATATACCTTCACTTAATTCTTTTTTGCATTCCACACTTGATCTTACAAATAAGATCTTACATTTATACCATACCCTAAGACCAATTTTAGTAGGTCAGCTGTAAAAGATATTACAATAAAACAATTTACATACAATATAATATCTGATGCAATAACCGATTAAACATGTCAGCTTAATGCATTTACATCAATAATAAATCATCTCCATAGCATGCCATGCTGATCTGGAAAAGATAAATCTGCTGGTGTAACCCTAGATAACATGGACCTATTTGCCGGTAAAAGAAAATATGCAAATATGAATATACCAATGATTAATTCTTCAAAACAAAGTGTCCACATGATGTCTTTGACATTACCAAGTGTCTTCCATATCATTCCAGATACCGGTGAACATTATATCTTGTCGGTGAACCATATACCAGTAACTGTGCAATAGTTACTTGCTTGCCGGTGAATGTTGTTGGATCTCCAAAGTGCTTGTTTTCTATAGGTGTTGACATCAATGACAAAACCATACAAAAATACCAACAGTGCATTGATGCTGATTCTTTTGTTTCTCTTTACTGCATTATTATTTGCTTACCAGAATATTAATTTCAGTTATAAAGTTGCAAATAATTTTAAATCTTCCATCTACCACCGGTCAAACACTGATTCACCCCCCCCCCCCTCTCAGTGTCTTTGGGATTAACCAAATATCTAACACATTGTTCACCCTTTTCATAGTTTGGAAGTGGAGTTTTGAATTTTATATGTGATTCATTCGTCTTATGACCATCCACTGTGATGGTTTCGTTATCAATCAAGTCTTGAACAAGATGTTTCAGTCTTTGACAATCATTATTTTGGTGTCCTTGTTTTGATGGTAATTGAAAAAATGATTGCCATTCCACCAATTAGGTTTGACTTGAGGTTCATAATTTCTTTTTTCTAGTAAAGTAATCAATTTATTTGCAAGAAGAGTTTTCAAAGCTGATTCAAAGGGTTCTTCAATGTTTGTGAATTTCTTGTGAGGATTGGAGAAGAAAGGCATGGATTTACTGTTCTCTTGATTGTTGTTGTTTGGTACTTGACTTGATAAGTTGAAGATTGGTTGTTGTTTGGTATAATTACTATTGTTATTTCCTCCATTGGTAACATTCCTATTCTTTGACCAAAATTTAGGTTTGTCATTGTTATTGTTGTTGTTGTTGTGATTGTTGTTGTGATTGTTGTTATTGTAGGAATTGTTGTAAAATTTTAACTCTCCTTTCTTTACCATTGAACCTTCTATCTTTAGACCATTTTCAATCATCTTAGCAAAAGAAGGAGGACATTGTATTTTAAGATGCTAACTCATTTAACTGATAAGATTGTCAATGAATATGTCCATTTTCTCTTGATTAGGTACATCTCTTGGATATCTATTGAACATTTGTTTCCATCGTTGTAAAAAGATCATGAAGGTTCACCATTCTTTTGCTTGACATTACATAAATCTAGCATTCTTATCTCATTTCTTACATTGTAGGAGTATTGTGAGATAAATTTGTTCACAAGTTCTTTAAAATAATTAATTCCAAATGGTAGTCTTGAGAACCATCCCATTGATTGTCCATTTAAGCTCCTAGGGAATAGATGCATCAGGTAAGTTTCATCGTGTGCAAATTTCATACTCATAGTGTTGGAAATTTGGTGGAATTGATTATGTGTTGCATTGATGTTTTGTCATTGATGCGAACACTAGATGTTTGGATGCTTTACCGGCACCCTTTTGGTTCCAATAGGTTGAGTGGTTTCTAGTTGATTTGGATCTGGCATGATTTGGTAAACAATGGTATAGTTTGGTGATGGAATTGACTTGTTCATGATACTCATGATCATATTTGGTCAGTTGGTTTTGGTCTGGTGATCGGATGCCATCCTGCTTTCTTAGAAGCTTGGCTTCCGGTTCCGATGAGGGTTTCATCAGGGGAGATTTTGATGAAGATCTTTGATGAATTGTATAAGTAGTGTTGGTGCAGCTTCTGGTGGAGTTTTAGGATACTGTTGGTTATCATGTTTGAGACTTGGTGGATGGAGATCATTGCTATATAGTGTGGACCTATACTAGGTCCTGGTTGATCTAGGTTATGGACTGACTTTAATGTACCATGTGGATTGGACCTCTCGATGTGTTTCTAGGATGTCTTAAGTGTTGGATATTATTTGTTTGGTCTAAGGCCAACATGGTTTGTAATTATGTAATTGGTTAATTGTCTAGTGGCCGGCCTAATTGTTTATGGTCAAGGGTTTATATATATAGATGTAAGATGTCATTGTAGATTATCATGGTTATGGTTAGAGGTCATGGTCAAAGAATGTAATGTGCGAATAATGTAATATCATTCAGGTAGAGGAGTTGGTCGATCATTGGAGATCTAATTGGGTATATGTAAGAGGATTTAGTCCTCCGGTATTGAGCTTAACCGAAACTATACTCAGGCATAGGAGATGCTATATTTTGCAGTTCAACACTTCTCTGGATTGTAGTCTGGATCTCTATGTAGTCAGTGAGGCTCCTTTTGTGATGAGCAGTGTGCTCTAGGTTGTTGACCTTTTTGCAAGTGTAGTCCCCTCAATTGTAATTCACATACTTACTACGGAAGTATTATCTAACTATGGGTAGGCTTCCCACCGTGGTTTTTCCCTTTACCGAGTTTTCCATGTACAAATCTAGTATTTAAACTGTGATTATTGTTTATTCTTAATTGGCTTAATTGCTATTCTAGTATTAATGTTTTGGGTTCTGGTATTAAAGTTTAAATGGCTAATAGTTCCTATAATTTGTGACAACTGATTCACCCCTCCCTCTCATTTGTCTTTCGGTTATTTGAACTATCTAGCACATAGTGCAAAATTCCCTAATATGATCTTGAGGATCAGATTTCCCATCGTATTTGTAGATCAGGAAATTGGGAAGCATCAAAACAATACAAATTAGGACAATCACAAAACCTAAAACTGCAATGAAAGCAATCCTAATCCAATCAATGAAGACATAAAGACAAGATATTCAAATTGCATGAAATTGAAGCAAACCGACGCAGATATCTCCTTCATGTGGCTCCATTGTTCTTCTTTCACCTTCAAATTTTATGTGGATCTCACCTACAAGTGCAAAATGCAAGTAGAAAGCAAGTTGTTGAGAGATGAAATTTGCAGCATAAGGCTACTCGAAAATGTGATTGATTGATTGATCCAAAATCATCCAATTTATAGACAAATTGGAGAGAGGACAAGATTAGCATGAAGAGATTTGAAAGGAAATTAAAATCAAGAATGGCAACATTATGACAAATGACAAGTTGCTATGCAAGGAGTATGAAAAATTATGACAAATTATGACAAGTTGCTATGCAAAATGCATGATAAACTATGACAAGATTGAAATAGAAATAGAAATTAGAAATTAGGAGAAATTAGAAAATTAGAAAAATGAGGAAAATATGAAATAGAAATTAGGTGAATTAATTAATAGGTTTTCATCCATTAATTAATTCATGAAAGAGACCTAGGACTAAATAAATAGATTTATTTAACCCACCAAGAATAAGAAAAGGATTAAATGAACAAATCATAAAACCTTAGAAATAAGAAGACAAGGAATTAGGTCAAGACAACAAGAAATTAATGTAGGTTCGATCATGATTCCGACTAACAAAGGACCAATGTTGATAAATGATTAAAATTGGTTGACAAAAATCAATGACAAATTGACCAAGATTGACAAGGAGATCAAATTGATAGGCGCCAATTGATGAGGAACAATGACTAATCGATCCAAATTGACATGATTGAAGAGGACAAGGATCAATGATGAATCGATCGCAAAATGACAAAAATGGCCAGTACAAGGATCGATGACAAATTGATCGCAAAATGACGAGATTGAAAGGGACGAGGATCAATGACGAATCGATTGCAAAATGACGAGATTGACAAGGACAAGGATCGATGACGAATCAATCGCAAAATGACGAGATTGACAAGGACAAGGATCAATGACGAATCAATCACAAAATGATGAGATTGACAAGGACAAGGATCGATGATGAATCGATTGCAAAATGATGAGATTGACAAGGACAAGGATCAATGACGAATTGATCGCAAAATGACGAGATTGACAAGGACAAGGATCGACCAAAATCATGACTGAAAATTGCTATCGACAAGACCTAATTCGAAAGCAAGAAAAATGAGGAATGCAGAAGAAGGACTCAATGCTCGCAAATGATAAAGACCATGTGCGCAACATAGAAGAAATGTTAATGCAACGCAAGAACCCTAAAATAAGGCAATGTGCAAATGTTAAAGTATGACTCCGCAAGCGTTGACCATTTTTAGATGTCTATAGTATTTATCATATTTAGAGTTTTCACATGTTGTAGGACTGGTATTATGTTTAAACTTTTCTTAAAAGGATATGGAAAGATGTCCTCCAATGAATATTTCTTGGAACTCATTCCATTTTGCATATCCTGTATTTGTTTTTGTAAGGTTTGCATTTGTTGAGCAAGAGTTAACAAAGGATTATCCATACGGGTTTTCCTTGTATCCCCATAAGTTCTTTTATCACCATGCTATCTTCTTGTATCATCACAGAATTTTCTTGTTTTATCTCCTCTTGTTTCCTCGTGATTTACTCGATTTACATCCTCACTATTTGGATCATCTATGTTTTGATTGTTACTTGTCTCTGAATCTTGTTTAAAACTTTCTATGTGAAAGTCTTGTGGTAATTTAGCTCCTGATTTTGCCAACATTAGAAGGTATTTTTCCTTTTGTTTCTCCAATAAATTTTTCATTGGTTTGTCAAATTAATCATCGTGTTCAAGGTCTCTAATGGTGTTACTGACCGCTTCTTCATCAAGATCTGTGTGTCCAAAAGTTTGAAACATTGAATTATCTTCTTCCATTTGTTTTTGTTGTTTTCTAAATTGCTCGTATTGAACTCTAGTCTAAACTGGCATGTGATTGATTCGAAAACTTCTCAAGTTTTGACCTTCTAAATACAACTCAATAAGTGATTATTGGTTTAGGAAGATAAGCTTTTTTTATTTTACCATTGTTATTGGTGCGTTTTTATAAAGCATCTTGTTGTTGAAAGGCATGTGATTGCAAAAGTTCTCCATCAAATTCTATCTTGTAACCACGTAAATGGTGACAAAAATGGTGTAGGAAATTCCAATGTTTTAACAAGATCTTGTGATTGATATACAAGAATATTATCCTCTTCTGAGTAGCCTTATAACTGGGTTTTCTTTTCTTAAGGTGATATTTAAAAGTCATAAGCATATGATGATTTACAATTTTGCTTTATTCCAATGTGAGTGCAATTCTGATTTTGATATAACATAGGTTGAAAATAGGAATGATACATCCAAGATAATGAACAAAGGTGGATATGATTAAGTTTAGTGATAGAGGATTCGATCTATCCTAATGAGAAACTAATAATGATGTTGATTTTTGCACTTAAGATGGTTGAATCACTTAATTTGTTGTAAATTTTATGCTTATGAAGCCTTTGGAAGCAAGTTATTTTTGATTGATAAACCTGATTATCAGACTAGTTTGAAGGTCTGTGATAGTTTAAAGACAACTCTACTTGAAAAGGGTATCTGAAACTAGTTTTGAAATTTTGATATGATAAGCAAAAATGTCCTCTGTCTTAGATGTGAGAAAGTGTTTGCGCTAACCTTTTTGTCAGAACTGTTAACCTATGGGACAAATGTGCTATTTTGTTGCTTGAAAGTGCTGCTTTGTGGGACTAAAAGAAGAAAATTGTGGTACAAAAACATGTTTTGTGCTTAAAATAACTAATCTATTGATCAAATGCGTGAAACTATGACATAGAAGTGTTGTACAGTTGTTTAAATGTGTTGTCTTGCACAAAAAACATATGGTTTTGTGCAATAAAAGGAATGTTCTAACTGTGTTACAAAGATTTTCAATTTTTCTAGCAAGTTGTCGATTTTTTGCTCATTTCCAGATGATGATTTTTCAAGTTTTTGACCATATTGAGCATGTTATAGACATAAAAGATACAATGTTCGAAAACAAAATGCACAAGCTGTCGTGCCCAACACTTTAGGGCACAAAAACGGAACAACAAATTTTTTTTGACGTCATGAACTCGCTATAAATCCTAATACATAACGATTGTATTTAAAGTTTTGTCTTATCTAGGATGTAATTAAACTTACTTACTAAGGTTAAGTTAAATAACCAACTCAAGCGAGTGACTTGATTGGTGTAGTTTAATCTGCATTGCCGATTAGTTAGCTAGCTCAATTACCTAAGACAAATTGCCGCTAATTAAATCAAGGGATAATTGGCTATCTTGACGTATTAAATCATTCCAGGTCATATAATGATATTGCTAATGATTATTTGATACTTATATAAAATTTATTATACACATCCACCCGATGAGGGTTTCGAATTACTACAATGTCATTTGCCCACTAAAACCGACAATAAGCTAAGGCCAATTCTGATTTTCCCTAAACCCCTTGATTTTGTCAATTAATTTTCAATCCGACCAAAAATCGATCTCAAGGGCTTAAGGTTCCTAAATTTACAAATTCCACCTTTCAAATTTTCCTATCGTCCTAATATATGGGGGGAGGGGTAAGTCCATTGATTAATAAATATATTGCTGGATTAAACATCTAGTTTATCCAACTATAATAATCCTCTATTAATAACCCCCTTGAATTAATTAAAATTTAAATTTCTAAAAAAAAAATGGGAACATATAAAAATTCAATTATTGATCTAACCCCTAATATATCTATATATTAAAATCAAAAGTCTAAAATTCCATAATAAATCAATTATAAACTTAACCCCAAATTATATACTAAAATCTAACTTAAAAATTCCAATTTAAATTCCTTATATATATATATATATATATATATATATATATATATATATATATATATATATATATATATATATATATATATATATATATATATATATATATATATATATATATATATATATATATATATATATATATATATATATATATATCACAATATAAATTCTTAAATTCTAACCCTCATTATAAATTAAAAACCAATTTAAATGCTCCAATCTAAATCTCCTATATATATATATATATATATATATATATATTTAACAATATACTCATATATATATATATATATATGTAAAATTCTCATAATGCTAACCCTAACCCAAAATTGGGTTAGGGTTGCATTCTTACATATTACACTTGTCTTATTTTATTTTATTTTTACCCCTTTTTTTTTCACACCCTAACCCGAAATGGGTTAGGGTTTATTAAACCCCTATATTTTATTGCTTGTGCTGTTTGAGGGAGAGAGAGATCGCAGGTACGGAGGCGGAGGGTTTCGCGTGGGGAGAGGCTGAGGGTTTCGCAGAGGGGGTGACTGAGAGGAGGAGGCGGCGCGGGCTCTCCCGGTCGCCACTGTGTTTATACACAGTGACGGCGGTTGCCGTCCACTGTGTATAAGCACAGTGGCGGCCGCGGACCGTCCACTGTGTTTACACACAGTGGCGGCACCCTCCGTGCCGTCCACTGTGGGTAAGCACAGTGGTGCGGCCCGAGCACCGCCCACTGTGTTTACACACAGTGGCTCGGCTGTCATGTCGTCCACTGTGGGTAAACACAGTGGCGCGGCCCGTGAGCCGTCCACTGTGTTTACACACAGTGGTTCGGCCAGCATTATTATTACTATATTTTTTTTTTGTTTTTCATTTAAATATTTCGTGGGGCATAGTTTATGTGATGTGTTTATTTTTGAATATCAATGTATATTTTATATATATATATATATATATATATATATATATATATATATATATATATATATATATATAATATGCACAATATCAGTTATGAATTTGAAGATAATTTCTTCTACAGGCATCCACAGAGTATGATTTTAGATTGCAGAATATATATATATATATATATATATATATATATATAGATATATATATATATATGATCAAAGGGTTTATTCTGCATTATATTTTATATGTTTGAAATAGAGATGCACAAGTTCAAAATGCATCCTTTATTTTGTTGTTACAGGGGTATGCACATTACAGGAAGCTTAAATATATATATATATATTTTATATCTATATAGGTATATATTTTCAATATATATACTTATATACATACAAAGATATATATGACTAGATGTTGAAGTAATAGGGTTAAAACCCTTATATTGATTTGGGTTTTGCAACTATCTACATTCTGTTTTTAGTCTTCTTTCAGCATTTAGAATAGGTCTGTTTTCCTCTCCCTTTTATTTAACTATCTACAGAAATAAAACAATTCTGGTTCTCCTCTTTTTCTTTTTTTCTTTTTTTAACAGTCATAAAATTTACAGAATTTAAACTATGCAAGTAAATAATAATCCTACTGCATTTCTTTTTCTTTCTATAACATTTGCAGTAAATAAACTAGTAAATAGTAAATAAGGAATCCTAATGCATTTTTCTGTTTCTTTTCCTTAATATTGCAGTAAATAAACATGTTACAGACCAGATTTAAATGTAGTCTTCTACAACACAATAGGCATCAAAATATAATAAAAATTTACATTACTTTCCAGAATGATAAGTTACAATAGCCCAAATATGAAAATGGGTAGAAAATCTAAACAGTCATCTTTCTCTAATCTTTACACAGAAAATAAAAATTACATTTATTTAAATAGAAACAGAATCATTTTAAGCCCTATATTTACATATGCACTTTCTCTTCCTTTTTCTTCTTGCTACAAATCATAAGGTTACATTTCTTTCTTCTTTTCTGCATTTAAATAAAAATCAGGAATCTGAAATAGAAGTCTGCAACACAAAATCTGCAACTCCTAGTCTTTTTCCCCAAGCCACCTGCAAGTAAAGTTTTAGGACTGTGACCATGGGATGCTCACCTCCCAGCCTAGGCTTACCAGAAGCCACCCCCGAGCTAGGAGAATCAAGACCTAGACGGGTTACAACCAAGCAATACAACATAACAATAGGGAAAACACACAACACATACACTTTCCCATCCCAAGCTACACTATCACCACATTTGTGGAGATCAATCTATGGGTGGAAGTGGACCAAGTACCATTGGGGAGACTGCAGCCAAAAATATAACACAAGCCACCTCATGGCAACACAAAATACCCAACAGAATTCATCTCACACACCTTATGCCCCCCAAAGGCTCAAAGCCATTTCTCTCCCCTTATGACCCCCAAATGCATACACAAGGCTATGCAGCAAGGGTCACAAAGGACACCCTTGAGATCACTCTCCTTAAGGAGAGCCTCTCACCCAAGGCTGTCATGCTTCTTCCACCCCAAGATCATCCTACTCTCCCAAGAGTAGAAGATCTTGGACACTCCCAAAGCAAGAACACAAAACAGAAAAAGAAACATAGGAAAGAACTACACATTATTTTCTTCAACAACATTATACATACACACTTTCTTTACAAGCATTTCTTTCCTTCAACAAAACAACATAACTAAGATAAACAACATGAACAAGAGGAGATAACAACCAACCTTATTCTGCCAATAGGTATGCTAAACTTAGTTGGAGATGAGCTGCCCAATCCACACAACTTTCTGCAATCCTTGGCCTCCAAATTCCTCTAATTCCTAAAACTGGTTTTTTTTTTTTCCTTCCAAGTTTTTCCAAAACAAATCTCCAAGAATGGAGAGTGGGTGATTAGCTCACTAAGCTTCCATTCTTAGCCTAAGAAGGCCTCTCTCACTCCTTCCAACCTCTTGGATAGAGTGAGTGATCTCCCATTGGGTTGGTCTTCCCTAGGTCTTACACACTCCCTAACCTAGGTGCCTAGAGAAGGGAAATGGAATGGGGAAGAGGGATTACTATCTCCAAGAAGGTTCTCCTTCCAAGGATGGCACTCCTATAGATGGAATTCGTCCATCTTGGGAAAACCACTTTTTTGGGTGGTTAAACAAGTCCTAAGGGAAAGACACATGGCCAATTTTGGCCTTCACCCATAGGTACCCCATGAGGCCTAATAGAAAAGCTCTAAAATTGACTCTAGGAGTTGATTTGACCTCCAGAAAGTCCACCTGAAGTTAACCTACGGGTCAACTCTGAGTTGACCTCCCTTGTGGCTCTCTAACCTAGATCTCTTGGTTCCTTCAAGGATTATTAGGGGATATAACATTTAATCAAAAATAAAGCTCTTAAAAAGGTGACATGACAAATTGCCAACACCACATACTACATAGGTGTCAAGTGACACTACAAAATAATTCCACATCACAATAAACACATGGCAATTGTCCCTTAAACAATTTAAATAATCCAATAAATACAAATTACACTCATGCAACATTTTACATTTACGAATAAAATATAGTACATACGGGGTGTTGTCTCTCCAAATAGACAACCCCTGGTTTTACTAACGCACATTGGCCTAGGCTTGATTCTCCCTAATATTTCCATGGTCACATGGATATTTCCCTGCACATCTCAATTTAAACATTAGTACTTCCCAAATAGCCTCATATAATATATAAAATCACATAATCAGAATACAATACATTCATTCTACAAAGACTTGACATTATGAAATATAATTTGTCACAATTCAAAGCAATTTCCTCATAATCCTCAAAATTTGATCCATCTACAATATATGCAAACATTTTCCAAACATTATATCAAATCCTCAAATTCAGATAATAACCTGCATCATCACAATATTACCCTAATCTAGAATCATATAATATTCTATAATCCACAAGGCATAGAAATGAAGCATCCACATATATCAATGTTACCAAAATCGCGGAATCATGAAAAGTTCTATATCCATAGTGTGTCCAAACCAGTATCCAAAATAGTTCCAAAATGAAAATAACTGAAGAGATAGGATGGGTTGGGGTAGGGCCTCACACAAGCAAGCACGAATCCTATGGTAGGCCGAGACAATAATTATTGAATCTCACATGGGGTTTCCCCCGAGGCTATGCTATTCAGAGTAGATATTTAGATGCTTGACCCCATTGCCTCCACCCTTAGCACTCAGTTTTGTAGGGTAGCCAAGCACCCATTTCCATGAAAACTCCCAATGGAAAACTTCATATCTCTACTAAGAACCGTATGTGTGTGAGCCACTTCAGAGGTTCGACCTCCTGCGCCAACAATTAGAAGGATTTTGGCAACTAGTACAAGTGGTTTTTAGTAAAGGCTTCTGATCATGTGGCCATACATGCAGCACTCTACACTTTCTAAATATAGAAGGTTCCCAGCCTATAGAGGTTACACTCCATAGGGTTTATGGGGAAACATAGTGTCGGTATGAACTAATTAGAACATGTTGTTTATAGCTTTCGTCACAACATGATTTATTTAGAGTGGATCAAAAGGACTCGTTATTAGCCCATTTCCACTTGGGTCATTCCCCTCTCACTAGCCCCCTCAAGGCAGCTCGAGAAGGCAGGCCCTCTAAAAACTACACATAAAACAAAGTAGGTATGTATTTATGATCACCATATGAGGGTGAGATCATACTTGCCTACTACTTCAACAAGAACGGAAGACAAAGGTTCATTTTAAGCCCTTTTAAGAATCTATGTGCAATTACTTTAAGAAAAACACTCAAATGTAAGTTGCATGTTGTTGATTATCCTCCTAGTTAAGATAGATGAACAAGATATGATGTTTTAGTTTCCAAAATACTCCTAATTAACTATGTGAGGAAATGCATGATGTTTGCTTCAAAATAACCCTGCACACAGATATGTTAGTAGTTTTCAAATTTTTGTTGGCATTTCAATAGAAAGGAGATTGTTGGCATTTTAATAAGGATATTGAGAAGGTTGTTGGAGATTAATGATATAACTGAAAAAGGATGATAACTATCTTTATAACATTATTTTGACATTGATGTCAAGAAATTGATTTTCTAATTCAGTATGATATTGTCATATCTTGAGAAGATTGATTTGAAGAGAATTAAGTTGTCGGTAAAAGACACAGAAAGAATGTGATGAATAAGGGGAGAAATAAGTTATTCAATGGGCAACTATTACCGAGTTAGACAATGATGAGATCATGATGTTTAGATTGTTTTGATATCCTACAAATGTTGTTTGATTGTAAGGTTAATACTATACTATGTCACCGAGCAAAGAACCTAGTCGGTAAACCCTAAAGAACATAGTCGGTAAACCCTAAGGAACCTAGTCGGCAAACCCTAAGGTTATTGATATTAGTTAATGAAGGTGGAATGTCTATCGAGTAAAGTTTAGTATTTATCAAGTTGCAACCGAGTTATGACAGATCGCATTGGATGGATAAAAGCATTATTTAATGAAGGATGTTGATGAGCTAGAAATGAATAAATGATTGGTATGCCACGCATGAAGTTTGTTAAGGATCTATGGCAATGGAAAATCAAAAGGAAGATCTATAGCGCAAATTGAACCGCAATAACCTAGCACAAGTTCCTAGGATGGAATGCAAGTTCCAAGGCGAGGTAAAATGTTTTCAGATCGAAGGATACATTGAACCTAGTCAAGATTGAAGATCTGACAGCTAAGATTGATTATGGGAAATGTGATCAAGGAGATTCAATGGTTAGCAAATTGTTTATAAATAAGCAATTGTTGATAAACAACAGATGCGGGCAAGTGTAAGCATAGGGATGCTACATAGTGATAACCGAGCACAGTTGCTTGAAGACCTATTTGAATAACAGAGTAGGGAGCCTAGCAGAGGAACAAGATAAGTCCTATGACAAGATTGTTTTGAGAAAATAGAATCTACTTTAGCATTTTAGATGTGAAGTTGCAGATATATTTTTATTACTGTTATTTTGTAAGTGACAGAAAATCTCTTAACCGAGTGGACTTAATAGTCTTATTTGTAAACCCTCTAGCAAGGTAACATTTTAAATGAGTGTTTGAAATCCTTTGACGAGGTCACTTCTAACAAAGTGAAGATCCTAACAGATCTAAGGGAAATCCCTTAACCGGGTCACATCTATCAATGTGTTTGTAATCTTTAACAAGATTTTCTTTTAACTGAGCATACTCTAGAAGAGTATATTTCTTAGTGGGTCTAAAATCCCATAGTGGTTTTTCCTTATTTGGGTTTCCACATTAAATCTAGTGTTATATGTGTTATGATGATTATGTGTTTATGAGTTAGCATGTTTAGTAGTTTTTGGTTATATTACTAAAGTTTAAGTTACCAAGGTTGAATCTGTTGATTTCATGGAAGATTAAGTTTATATGATTCACCCCCCCCCCCCCCCCCCTCCTCATCTTGTTAGCTATTGGCATCAGAACATTACAATTTTCAATTCTTGGACATTTGGTCCTGCAAATATTCTTAGCTTTCAGATTGAAAAAATTCAAAATTTGAGCACTAACAGGAGAGAAGTGCTAAAACAGCAAAAGTGCTATCCTAATAAGCAAAAGCACTAACATAAAAGGCAAAAGCACTATCCCAGACAACAAAAGCGCTAACCTATGCGACAAAAATGCTAGCCTATTGCTTGATTGTGTGTATTCATATTTAAAAGTGTTATTTTATTTAACACGGGCTTTAATCTAAGCAAAAAAAGTGCTAACCTATCTAACAAAAGCATCTTCAAATTTCACAAATGCGGGAAACTGATTTACAAAAGCATTAAACTAGTTCTGCGAGAATAAGATGGGATATTAGAAAGATAAGTATGAGGCTTGAGCCCCATAGTGGGCACCAAAAATGTTGAGGTTAAATTTGAACTCCAAAGAAATGTCCTAAAACATGTTAGTCCATCATAAAATATAAAAAGGAAAGCTAAAGGAAACTTAACTTCAACCATAGAAGTAACATGAAGTAAATGAAATAAACAAGATTATACCTTCCATGATTTCCACCTCAGTGTGTCCTAACTCCACTATTCCTAGTTGCAGATGATTTTGCTCTCAGACAAGCACTGGTAGCTTCCAAGATGGCATATGAAGAATGGACTGATAGTTAACTGATACTATATACATATGAAAACAATTTAAGCTAACATGATATTAAGCTATGATAAGAATTGTTAATTGCTTCAAACTCAAACTCATGAATGCAAGATAAAGACTCCTAGAATGACTGTATGATTAGCTATTAGTCTATTAGTTTCAAAATGGCTTAGGAGACCTCTTTTTATAGATTTTTGAGTGCATGAGCTCAGGTGGAAAAGATCAATGGTCATGATCAAATCTTGCAAATTGGATGGCTATGAGCAAGAAGTTAAAGGTTGAGAGAAAGGGGAAGAAGAAGACAAGTGTCAGTCATCTCACCTTGACCGAGTTGAAGACTTGAGAAGATATAGGATAGTTGGAAAAGATGTAGGATTAAGAGGACAAGTGGACTCAAGTCCTCCTAAGATATAGGGATGTTGGAGAGAATATAGAAGAAATTAGAAAATATGTGTACGTACACAATATTTCGTTTATTTTGGAAATTGGAGATAAGTGGCTAATAAATGGTTTTATTTTATTTTATTTTGTTGAATTAATTTAGCCACATGATGGATGAGTTGGCAAAGAAGTGATGTAGAGAATGAAAGGTGAGTTGGAAAAAGGATTAAATAATTGAGAAATTATTTAATTAATGAGACTATAGGATAGTAGATAGAGGAATAATTAAATATTAGATATTTAATTAATTGATTAGAAGAAAAGGGTATAACGAATTAATTAATAAAATATTTCAATTAAATTAATTAATAGAAGGATATGAAATGAATTTAATTAATTAATTTTTTCAAATTAACTATTTAATAGAAGAACAATTATTGAATAAATATAAAATATTTATTTAATTGCTCATAGCCATTTTTATGTGTATACAACAAGTACTTATCAATTATCATTAACAAATTAAACATCAATTCAAGGTGAAATTCAAAAACACCAAACACATGAAAACCATATATTTTACCTCGAAAACCTAGTGTGGGAAAAACCATGGTAAGAATCACACTCACAATATAAATATAATAAAAATTAAAATTAATGACTTTCATATTTTACCCCGTCGTGCACTTCCTTTGATATCAATGGCCTAGATCTTTGAGCGACTACGCATTTAGATCAAGATGCTCTTTCACCTTAACTTTGCAGCCTCGCTGCATACATGGGGCATGGGCCTTGCAGATGTCAAGCTCTTCTTAAGTGGACCAATAAGATTATGCATGTTGGAGCTCAAAGGACACGTCGGAAAAGGTTGGCCCAATCTATCATCCTCGTTAATTAAGTATGCAATTTATAATAGTTAATTAGACAATTCTCAGACCTATTTCTATTCTAGCGAATTTTTGAAGAAACCTTTGTCGTTCAGAACTTCAGGCCAAAATAGAGATTATGTCGTTGATCTCTGATCATCCAATGGTCATTAACTTGATTGATTAATTAATTACATACTTATAGTTAACTAGCACTTGCAGCTCATTTTATAGATACCCAAAAGAAAATTAAAGATAAAATATAATGTAGTTTAATATTACAAGTGAATAAATTAATCTAGTATTTAAATCCAAGTAATGAATAAATTTAAAATAAAAAGTGCCTCATTCGCACTTATAGAGGAGGAATTAATACCTAATAGTGCGGATTGATTGTAGAACAAAGCTCGGACAACACATTGATGGCAAAGCATTGATGAGTTTGGTTCTCAATAGTGGAGTAGGACGTGAGGAGTATTGATTATTTATTCATTTCTGGTGGCCATTTCTATTAAACATTTTTAACTCTTTGAGAGAGTGTGTTGTAGAGAGTAGGGGCTAATATTGAATTGAAGGGGTGTCAGAACTGTTGCAAAGGGAACATGAAAGTCGGTTTCACATTCAAAATGGAGAAGAAATTGGTGCCCTTCATGGGCAAAGTGTCGGATAAGAGATTGAAGGACTTTTAGCATTCTACACTCTAGTGAGAAATGATGGTGTTGTCATTGATGGCAACCTATCGAAAACCTACTGGCAACCAACAGGCAGCCACCGGCATTCATCTGGTAAACCATCGGTAGGCACTGACACCGGCAACGACAACAATGTATACCGGCACCCCAGCCAACAGGAATAAACTTTTGTTTATTGTATTTAATTATAAATATCTTTTGTAAAGCCGACATGGCATATTGTAATAGACTCATATATGTATGAGATGTTGTAAATCATTTTGCAATAATGAACATATGACAGATATGATAGAAGTGATGAGCGAATATTAAGGCAGACTTTGTATAAGGTTTATGGTTATAATATGAGCTTAAACTGGTACTGAACTTGGCATAGTAGATGTTGAATTGTAGTAGTACATTATATTGGATTTTCATAATCCATTTTGTAAGTCAGTGAGACTTCCATTTTGTAGATTGAGCAGTGAGCTCTAGGCACTTGGCCTTCCTGCATGTGCAGGCCCCTCATTGTAAGTAATATCCATTCATTGTCCAGTGAGTGAATATTGTGGGTCACAAATCCCACCAAGGTTTTTCCCACACCGGGTTTCCTCATTAAACATCTTGTGTTATGGTGTGTTTTCTATGTTGTCTTTACTGTTCCTATTTACTGCATTAATTCTTGTTTACCGGTACACTGTTTTGGAATGCAAAATACTTAATAAGGTCAAATATTCTCTTAACCGGTTAGATACTGATTCACCCCCCCCCCCTCTCAGTATCTTTGGGACTATCATTAATCCTAACAAGGGCCTATTCTTGTTCAAGGATGAAAGGCTTGTGGATGCATGAAGCTCTTTTTGGGAGAGGAGATTGTCCATATTAGTCACAGATACAAGACTAATATGGAAATCTATTCCCTTATTGTTGCATGGGGATTAGAATTTCAAGAGGATGAGGATAAGGTGAAGAGGGCCTTACAAACTTTCATTGCGACAGAATGCCTAAGAGGGATGGATTCAATTTGGGAGTGGGTTGTGCCAGGAGTTGGTTTCATCATTTCTGAAGGGTCAGCAAAGCCTTTGGACCCACTACCCTTTGTTCACTAGAAATAGGATGAGCTGAAGGCGGGATCTAGAGAGCTCGTAAGAAGAGGATGGGGATGGGTATTAGGGTTTGTTTCAGAGTTAACTTTGGTGGTGACGGTTATAGATAGATAGAATGGATGGAGGTTATTTCATGACTCCAATATTTTTGTAATCTTTTTTGAATCTTTAAATCAATAAAATATCATATTACCTACTAGTAGGTCCAGAAAGTGACAATTTGATAAACTCTCACAAGGCCAACACCATTATAATATATTCTAGTTCCCCCAAAGTAATGAAACATTCGCCAAAATAAATTATTTGAATATTTTTTTTATAAGTGATTAGCTGGGTAGGGCCAACACCCATTATATTGAGATTAAAAAAGATAATAGTATTTGTCTTGTAGCTGAAAATACATTCCCAATAGAATTTCCAATGATCACCCAAACAACCCATAACCCACAATACAAAATTCAAGCATCAAAATGGAACGAAGCATGTGCACCATACTTTAGGGATAGGAAACATTCCCAGTCCGCCTTGCTGCCTCTGCAGCTTCACATTTCTCCTTGAATTTCTTGGCTTGTAAGATGAGCAGCTAATCATGTCCACAGTTACCATGAGCTTCGCCTGTTGCAATTTCCTCCACACTACATCTGTCATCCTCAATCCATTCCTCTCCACTCTCCATCTCCAGTGCTCCTACAATCTCAGCCGCATCCTCCTCATCAATTTCATCTTCATCTACCAATCCTTTAGTGGTCAGGTAGTCCCAATGCTAATCGTCCTCCTTGGGTTCCTTGATTTTGGCTACATACATGAGGAAATTGATACTGCATAGTATATCACTCCTTCGTGTCTGTAACTATTTGCAATTGACACTTATCTAGGCTCATGGTGTTTTCATTTTGGGTTGGATACTTATCGATTACTCACCAATATTATAGGATTGACATTCGACATTTAAGGAAACCAACATTGTGAAAAGCAAGGGAAACCGGCAAACTAGGAACCAATATTTGGAAGCCGACATAGGATATTGATCTAGCAAAGGTTAAAGTGGCAACGATCATAAAGATTAATGTTTATATTTTATTTTTGGGCCAGCATGTATTCATCTTTTGTAATATGATTGTAAGCTAACATAAGGCATTCATGTTCATGTATGTAAGGGTATATAAGTCAATTCAGTTAGGTCATTTTGGGATATAGGTGCAATAGGATTTATGCAATTGTGTGAGCAAGATCTTGATCGACAAAATGCAAATGTAATGATCTGTAGTCGGTCTTGGTTATTTGTGAAGAGGATTGAAAAGTGAATTAGGTTACCGGTAAGGAAGGAGACAGTGTTAACCGGTACAGTCAATGCTTAAACTGGAACTCATCCAGCATATCAAATGCACACTCAAAGTTCAGAATTTTGTTTGTAATTCAGTATTTTATATCTATAGTCAATGAGGCTCCTTTGTGATGAGAAGTGTTCTCTAGGTAGTGTGCTTTCCTGCATGTGCAGGGCCCCTTTTTATACAATATTTATTCAACTGGCCAGTGGATAGATATTATGGGTCACAAATCCCACCATGGTTTTTCCTCTTTGAGGTTTTCCACATATAAATTTGTGGTGTTGTGTTGTTGATCTTTGTGATTGCTTTTTTATTTGTTATATCTCATTTATATTCTTATCGGTTGTTAATTGGAAAAGTATCTAAAGGAATTAAATTCTTAATTATTGGTAGAACACTGATTCACCCCCCCTCTTAGTTTTCTTGGATTCCAACAATTGGTATCAAATCCTGGTGCCTCGGAATAAGTCTAACAGCTTGAGGAAGATCCTAAATCCAAAATCCATGGAGATGAGTTTGGAGAAAGAACTTGAAGTAGCACTTGAAGACTATGATTCTGAAAGATTGAAGAACATGAACCTCCAAGATGAGCTGAATTCTATAAAAGATCAGCTAAGATCTATAAAGGAATTCATCTTTACTTTGCAAGAGAGGTTGTCATCTGCACAAGCCAAAAGGAAAGAACTCTTACAAAATTAGGATGATGAAGAGAAGAATACTTTAAAGGAACTATGTCAGAAGTTGAGTTGGGAAAATGGTGTCATGAAGAATGAAATGCAAGCCCTAACCATGAAGATGTCTAAGGAGATTGAAGACCAGAACAAGAATGAAGAAAATATTGCTAAACCTGTTGGGACTCATTAAATGTGAGCCAATTTTTGAGCCCCATTTCAAAATCTTGATATTGCATTTTCAGAAAGGCACCTAATCTCATTCAGGTGGCCTAGTTAGAGAGAGGGTAAAATGGAGCCAGGTGATTTTGAAAGGGTAAGGCTTGGTAAATTTGTCCTACACCTTTTATTTGGTTAATGAAGTATTGTGCAACTTTCAGAATTCAGTTTGGACCAATTTATCAAGTACCCATTTCAAGGGGTGAGCTAAAAGTGCATTTTAGGCACATATGCAGATTTTACTAAGTAGCCTACTTTGGCTGTTTATATCTTTTTCCCTGTTGATTTTCATGATGAAATTAAAAATGGATTGAATTCTATGCATAAAAGTGTTCCTTTGTACAAAATTTCAAGTCTTCATGAATCCATTTGATCAGTTTACCAAACTCAATCTGTTTGCAATTTGTATGTTTTGACAAGTCCCTATTTCAGGACCTAGTTGGAGCCCTTTTTTGGATAAGTGTAAAAGCTTCCTCAGTAAGTGTCATGTTAGAATGTTTATCATGGGATATTGTTGGTATAAATGACAAGCTATGTTTCAAATTTCAAGCCTCTGCCAATCCGTTTGATCGGTTTTCAAAAGGGTTTATTGAGCCATCTATTTCAGTGTTTCGTACTTTCATTGCTATATCAGTTAATGTAGCTTTTTTCATGAGCGCACCATTTGCACCCAGTCATCCTTTTCATTGAACTAAGTATTCAAATATTTGATACATACTTCAAGGTACCTATGCCTCTGATTTGAGGTTCTACGGAGGTTGTTTGATATTTTTAAGAAAGGCGTCATGAGTTGCATGCGCATTGACTTCATCAGGTCCGCAGTGCCGACAAAGCCAGTTGGTCATTTTTGACAATTAATATCTCTTCACTCAGAATTCATCTTGAAAAAATTTTTGGTATAGTTCATGCTTGTATATCAAAGTACACACCTGTCAGATGGCGAGGTCCAGAAAGGTATTTTAACCAGTTTGAAAATTACGTCCTCGCGATTAAATGTGAAAATGTGGTGCAAATGCCTGAAAGTTGCAAATTTCAGTTTGATGATCTGAAAATGATGTCGATCGTTTCTAGAGGTATTTTTAAGGTTCCTGAGGTATTTCGAAGGTCGGTTGCATGAAAACGAAAAAAATTTAGCCGGACCCACTTTGGGGCCCGACCTAGCTTGCCACTTCATGCATCTTTTCATGCAAAGTTTAAATGGTTATTTTGTAATTATATGATTATATGATTTAACTATGAAGGAATGGCATTTATATCATTGAAAAGCAGAGATTTGTGGAGTTTGGGATAAGTGTTCAGCGGCAATGTTAACAAGGTAATGTTACCAGAAGGTGAAATGGTAGCTACCAAAAGAGCTCAGCGAGGCTCCTTGGTTTTTGCACCAAGCAGCAAGAACAGATGTTGGTACTTCATGTATATGTCTGTAAAGTTTGTTACATATACAATAAACTATAGAAAGGGGGCAATGTGAAATACAATTAGGTGTAACATTTTGTAAATCCTCCCTGTTGTGGTGCAAGGTTTGGAAAGGTTTTAATTAAACTTCAAAGAAAATTCAATTGGCAAATGCCAAAGTTCTCTACAGGCAGTTGGGATGTAAATGACTGTAAAAAATTTCAAAGCAAATTCAATTGTCAAATGCCAAAACCAAATCCTCCCATGTACATGGTGAATAGACTACATTTTATGGTTTCAGCAAATTTCAATTGGAAGTTGCAATCCCAAATTCCACAACCTTTTCCCAATTCTCCCTACGTAGTTTGAAGAGGGGCATTCAAAAACTTTAAAGAAAATTGCAATTAGCAGGTCTAAAATCAGATTCCAGATCTGCAACATAGCTGGAAAGGGGCAGCAACAGAGACACCATCAAATGCATTGGCAACCGGTAAAGACTTGGAGAAGTTCCAAAGGCAAATGAAATTAGTAGCTGGAGGATGGAAATGGCTTACATGGTGTTTGAAAGGCTATATAAACTGTTAATAGCAAATACAACAACAGTCAATCCCTCCCTTGCGTTGGAAACAAGGGCCAATGTTCAGCAATGCAGAAACTTCTTAGCATAATGCATTAGCAAAGTTATCCTAATCTCCCCCTCCACGTGATGGTTGTTTGGAAGACTGTTAGAAGCTCCAGCAAATGATAGAAAATCAATCACCATTCCTCTTTGCATAGAATGTGGCTAGGTAAAGAAGACATCATTAAAAAGGTTTCAAATCAAATGCAATTGGCATGTAAATGGTCGTTTCTTCCTCCCTGCGTGAAGTTTGGCTCTGAGAAGATATTAAAGTCCCAAACAAATCCATTGGCAGCCATTAAAACTCAGGAAAACCTTCAAAATCGCATTGCCAAGCAAAAGGCAATATCCCACATTGGTTGGGGAATGTAACTTTTTGATATTTATAACCAAAGCTCCACACTACCATAATGTGAAAGCCTCAAAGGCTTTTGATGAATGGTGCCAGTTGGGTGCCCAAGTGGACCCCACCTGCATGGGTGTGCTTCCTGAGGTGACCAAGGAGGTTGAGTGGCAACTAGGTGGACCCCACTCAGGCACAGATCCCGAGGCAGGTGAGTTTTATAGAGAACGGATGACTTAACCAATGAGAAAGTTGGAGGAGATCGACAGTCGGCGTTGATTCGCAAGCCAAAGATGCTCATCGGTTAAGGTTCGTGAAACAGTGAAAAGAGTTAAAGATCGAGCAAGTTCGAGAGATCCAACGGCTGGCGCGATTTCGTGAAAGGAAGATGCTCGCCGGTTGAGCTTCGCGAAATGGCGAAGGGTTAAAGAGCATGCAGATTCAAGATGATCCAATGGCGCGCGTGATTTCGGAGGCCGAAGATGCACGCCCGTTAGCCATTGTGAAATGGCGAAAGACAGGTGGCAGGTCCAGGTGGAGGTCCAGCTCGCGGGTCCCGCTGAGGTATCGCTAAGGTGGCGACGATGTGGCCGACAAGCAAGCAAACGGGTGGCATACACGAGGCAATGAGGTGGTGGATTGATGAGGTGTCATCCGAGGTGTCACCCAGTGAACCCTATTGGCAAATCAGAGGTTGCCACGTGGCAGGGCATCAGACCAAAAATGGAGTGAAAATCAAAGTTAAATGATACAGTTGAAAAATATATAAAAAATTTGAAAAATTTCAATGATTGTGCACACATGAATTAATTCACTCAGAGGCTCATTTTTGCCCAAAATATCAAGTATTATATTTCATCGGAAAGCTCTCAAGGTGAGTAATCCATTTATGAAGTTTTTTTCAATAAATGTGGGATATTTCGAGATCGGTTTCCATGGGAAAAGGGAGATATTTTTGCAGTTAGGGAAAAAGAAGACACATGGCATGTTCTGATGGATTCTGATCTTTTTCCCTCTCCTTCTTATTCCCAATTCTTCTCAATTGTAAGGGTTCCAGAATTTTGGAGGAAGTCCTCCAGATTTTATGGCTTCTAATTCTGAATTGTTGGACCCAAAAGTGTGAAAATTCTATGGATCTTTTCAAGGTATAGATGTTGCAATGCAGTGTTATAGATGTGTTTTTTTTTTAGTTGTAGGTCTTACTTGTGTCAGGCATGAGTAAATTTCCCATAATATTGTCTATGTGCATGTATTTCATTGTTATGAATTGAATCCTCAAGGAGGCTATAATTTGTCATCTCAAGGAGATTGTATGATTGTTTCAAGGCATTCTTCAATGAAGAGTTTAAATTCTATAATCAGTCATAAATAATGGAATGTGTCCCAAATCTGATACTTTTGTGAATGAATCAAGTAATGCATTAGTATAAGGTATTAATGCAAGAATATTGTTTAAGGAAAACCAATTTGTAACTAGGATACACATTTGCAGTTCTGTGTGTGACTCTATTGCCCAATGAACAAGGCGTTGGTCTTTGAAAGATTTGGGGATAGTTTCAGATTTGCAAAATTAAAGACAAATCTATTTCCCTTTGTTTTTAGGGGTTTGTGTTATACTCTTTCCAAGCTCTATTTCATCCTATTTTTTATACAAATCTAGCCAATTTGTAGTGTTTCCTAACTTGTTGAGCTTGTGAAATGATCTATCTGCTTATTGTTTGATGTTGTCATAAGTGTGTAATGAGTTAATTTCATGCATCAAAAGGGTGTCCCCCCTAGGTCTAGCAAAACCTGAAGTGCAGGAGGATCAATTAGGGTCCTATGTTATGTTGTCCAAGCCCTGATGTGTTTCATAGACTGAAATTGGTCATTTCATAGAAGGATTGCAGGTGAACTTGGGTTAATCATTTTTGATGAACAACAAAACCTTTGAAAGATGAATCTAAAGAATGCATTAGGTTGGAACATGAGAATGATGTGTTGAGAACTAAATTAGTACAATCTCAAAAAAATGAGCAAGAGTTGGAAAGAATAGTGACAGTTATAAGAAGCGATCTGGATGCCCCAAATGAGTACAAAGACAAGTTCAAGGCCAGTTCTTCAAATCTTGATGAGTTATTGAAGAATCAAAGGGACACTAGAGACACTTGAGGTCTTGGATTTGAGCATGGAGAAAGCTCCAGTATTGCAAATCAAGAGAATCTACCAAACACCGAATTAGAGGTCACCGATAAGACAACTCAATGTACATAAATTTAATTGTAGATGCTTTGTTTTCAATAAGATTGGTCATATGGCAAGTCAAAGCATAAATAGAGTCAATCAGAATAATAATTCAGGTACTGGTCAGTGTTTCAATTGCAAAAAGTATTGTCATAGGACAACAGATTATAGAATGAATGTGAAATGTCATGCATGTCAAAATTTTGGACATATGGCTAATCAATGTAGGTCAAGATATGATCAAGGTTACAACTAGGCAATTCAGAAGAACAATGTCACCTGTTATGTATGCAACAAAGTAGGACATATTGCTAAATTTTAAAGACTCAAGAACCTATCGATAGGAAATGGCAAATCTAATGAGAAGGGAAAACAAAAGGTTGATGATATCCCTCCTTTATCTATAGATGAATTGATTGATCAAATTACTAAGGATCTAATTTTGAGTAATATACCATATTATTATGTGCATATGGATGATGTTGAGCAAAAATAAACTGAGGAAGCAGTTTTGTTATACTTAGATATATATAAGAAAGCCTTAATAAAAATAGAAAAGCAAATATCAATATATTTATATAATAAATAGATGGTAGAATACTATCTGCACTTGACAAAGACAGACATATAAAGATTCAAGAACTGTTAACTATTTGTGGTGCAATAACTGAAGAGAATATGAAAAAGTGCCTTGAATTTGCAAATAAAACAATTTTTCAGAGTAGGCACAGGCATGTTAGCTTAACGGTGTGAAGAGTGAATGAAATAGTCAAAGAGTATCACAAGGAATGGGTAAAATTCTTTGCTGATAATCCAGGATTATTCACATCCTTAGAAGTTCCTCCTAATTCTAACATTCTAGACATCTTGGGTGATGCTAGGAGGAAAGGAATATTAGGTGAAGACCCCTAGTTTTGGATAAGAAATCAACTAAGGATATTCCTCCCGCATTTACAAATGTACAGGTTATAGAGGAAAATAAACAGTGAGATAATATTCAGGAAAATAAACCTCCAGTTACTGATGTGGGTACATTTGAGATTCATGATGTAGTGGTAGAAGAGATAACTGCACCAAGTGGAAAAGCCACCGGTGCCAAGGAGAAGGAGAAAGAACAAGACCAGGTTGAATTCAGGGTACTAGTACCATCACCAGTTGTTGGTCCCTCATTGTTGGCACTTCACACATCCGGTCAAGTAGATTTTAGTCATTTTGAGAAGAAAAATATTGAGCAGTTGAGCAGTTCAAAATTGATGATGGTTGCAGCTTAGAAGCTTATGAAGGAAGGATCATAGGACAAGTAAGTTATAGAACAAGCCATTCCAATCCTGCAACAACTTGCCCTGGAATACAAGATCAATCAGGTGGCTAGCCCTTCTGGCAAGCTAAAGGGTTTGATAGAACACATTGCCAAGGAGTACAATAATCTACAACAAGTGTCAAACCAGCTGGGACACTTGGGAGTTTTGAAGAGTGCTTACCCTGATATATTCAAGTACATCTAGATCCCGTAAACACAAATTTTTATTTCATTCATTTCTTATTATTTGCCCCGGATTTGGCATTTCTATCAGAGGGGGAGAGGCTGGATGTGAAAAATGTTAAGAGACATAAGAAGTAATGTATATCTCAGGGGGAACAACTTTTGGAGATCAATATTGCCATCAATGCCAAAGGGGGAGATTGTTGGAAAGTGACACTCATATGGGCTCATGGTGTTGCCATTAATGGCAACACATATCATTTTGGGTTGGATACTTATCCGGTACTCATCGGTATTCTAGGATTGACATCCGACATTTAAGGAAATCGACATTGTGAAAAGCAAGGAAAACCGGCAAACTAGGAACCGGTATTTGGAGGTTGACATGGGAGATTGATCTGACAAAGGTTAAAGTGGCAACAGTCATAAAGATTAATGTTTATATTTTATTTTTGGGCTGACATGTATTTATCTTTTATAATATTATTGTAAGCTGACATAAGGCATTCATGTTCATATACGTAAGGGTATATAAGTCAGTTCAGTTGGACCTTATTTTGGCATATAGATGTGATAGGATTTATGCGATTGTGTGAGCGAGATCTTGATCGATAGAATGCAAATTTAATGATCTGTAGTCGGCCTTGGTTATTTGTGAAGAGGATTGGAAAGCAAATTAGGTTACGAGTAAGGAAGGAGATAGTGTTAACCAGTACAGTTAGTGCTTAAACCAGAATTCATCCAGCATATCAAATGCACACTGAGAGTTTAGAATTTTGTTTGTAATTTAGTATTTTATATCTGTAGTCAATGAGGCTCCTCTTTGATGAGAAGTTTGCTCTAGGTAGTGTGTCTTCCTACATGTGTAGGCTCCTTTTTTATGTAATATTTATTCAACTGGCCAGTGGATAGATATTGTGGGTCACAAATCCCACCGTAGTTTTTCCTCTTTGAGTTTTTCCATGTATAAATTTGTGGTGTTATGGTGTTGATCTTTTTGGTTGCTCTGTTCTTGATTATATCTTGTTTATATGCTTACCGGTTATTAATTGGAAAAGTATCTAAAGGAATTAAATTCTTAATGACCAGTAGAACACTAATTCACCCCCCCTCTCAATGTTCTTGGATTCCAACAGCAACAACTCCGCATCTTGTGTTTGCACAATTGAAAATTTAAAACCCTTCCAATTTAATAATTTTGTGGGAGGGGAATGAGGAGGTTCTCATCCACATTGTCGATGACCGCATCAATGTCTCACAAATATGCATTCTCGAACACCATCTAGGTGAGTTTTTTCGCCCACTCCTTGGAAACCCTAACATATATCAACATGGCAAGAAAAAATGTCAGAATGTTTGAACTGACCCTATGTCTATGATACCTTATTGGAAACTCTAACCCTGGCACTGTCTTCACAGCATGCATTATGTATGGGTGGTCATTCACCAAGACCCTCCCTAACCATTTATCTGTGATTTCACCTACAAACGTTGCCTGTGGTTTCATTGCCTTGAGTATAATTGGTGTGTCCATCACTCCCACCTCAGTGTTTCCAACTCAAACATGTAATGTGAAAATACAGTAATATCCCAATGGCCAATTTAAAGGCATTCGATCAACTTGAGAATAAATGTCTCATTAAATGCATACTTACCATAAGTTGCCTTGCGTGATATATATTAATAGTATATATTTCTTCTTTTTTTATTTTTGTAATTTTTGATATAAGTACATAAACCCATAAACAAAATTCCACTTTAACAAGAGATTTGCAAAGATAAATAACAAAACCATTGATATTATTATTCATGTGAGATCAAGAAGTATATTCTAGAGACTATATTTGTAGTAATTGTCATGACAAATCATAAACTAATTAATATTATTGAAGGAGTATATGTTAGGATTAATGATAGTCCCAAAGATACTGAGAGGGGGGGATGAATTAGTATCTAACCGGTTAATAGAATATTTAACCTTATTAAGTATTTTGCATTCTAAAACAGTGTATCGGTAAACAAGAATTAATGCAGTAAATAGGAATAGTAAAGATAGCATAGAAAACACACCATAACACAAGATGTTTAACGAGGAAATTCGGTGTGGGAAAAACTTCAGTGGGATTTGTGACCCACAATATTCACTCACTGGCCAATGAATGGATATTACTTACAAGAGGGACCTACACATGCAAGAAGGCCAACTGCCTAGAGCTCATTGCTCAATTAAAAATGGAAGTCTCACTGACTTACAAAATGGATTACGAGAATCCAATATAATGTACTACTACAATTCAACATATGCTATGCCAGGTTCACTACCAGTTTAAGCTCATACTATAACCATAAACCTTATACAAAATTTGCCTTAGTATTCGCTCATCACTTCTCTACATCCATGCTACCTCATTACAAAATGATTTACAAGATCTCATACATATATGAGTCTATTACAATATGCCTTGTCGGCTTTACAAAAAGATATTTACAATTAAATACAATAAACAAAAGTTTGTTCATGTTGGCTACAGTGTCGGTATACATTCTTATCGTTGTCGGTGAAGTGTCTGTTGGTGATTTACAGGATGAATGTCGGGTGGCTTCTTGTAGGTTGTCGGTAGGTTTCCATCAATGACAACACCATCATTTCTCACTAGAGTGTAGAATGCCAATAGTATATACATTCTTCACTATGGAAGACTCCACATTATAACTTAGACACTACTACTATACCCTTTTCCAAAGAGACCAAGATTCCCTCCAAAAAATTCTCTTAATTACAACCTTGTAATTCATTTTATAAGAGTAAGGAATGCAACAAGCTTTAGGTTGTATACAACTACCATGTTCTCATTTGACATATATTTGTTTTATACGCATGGAAATGATATATTCCCAATATGAAAACTAAAATAGAACAAGATAAATTATTAAAACATATGACTAAAACTATCATGGACCACAGTGAAGAATAAAATACTATTGAAATTCAATTGCTTGAGCCGCACCACCATTGCATTGATGATAACTTTATGGAATCAAGATTCTAACTATAAAAACTTGAGGAGGAGTTTTACGGATGCAATATTCTAGCTAATAAAACTAGTGGATGAGCTCTAGAGATGGGTATTGTAATCAGAACAGGGGTCCGACTTTAGTTATCAATTTTAACTAAACAGGCTCTTTGTTAGAACCAACTCTTCCCTATCCTCATTGTTATCCTCCCCACTCCCTCTCGCTCTTAGGCTTCAAGAGATGAGGGGTCGAATGTAGGTATCCAAGGAAACGCCATCTGCATCTGTAGATGGCCTTTGAAAATCCCTTTAGCTACCTCCTCCGATTTGAAAGTCCCTTTAGCTACAAAGAAATTTGTTGTGCTGCTATAAACACAACCTTCCTGAAATGTTCTCCACCCAATGTCATTAAACCTATATCTTATGAACACACAAGAAACATCTACATATGGCCACTCCATTTTTTATACTTTTCCTAAACAAGTGTAGAGGGAAATATTTATAATTCTCCTTGATCAACTCAACTAATATCAATTTATGAAAAACCTCGAAGCTCTAAATTTAGAAGTTCTAAATATTCCTTTTCACCTTTTTGCCTTTCCAAAGAATCATATTTCTTCATGTTGGCATGCAACTCTTCCTGCCACCTAATGCAAGGATAAAAAATCATCAGTCTTCTATAATCATTTAATTTCCAATTCAATATTTTCTTCAATAACAAGCTAGCATCCGTACCCATACAACTCTTTATCAAAATGACAAGCATAAAGTCCTTTGATAGGAGGAGTGTTTTCTATGCGAAAAGACCGCTTATAATTTGAGATGAAGATTTCATACGTGCTAAAAAGTACGTTTCTAATTCCAATGGATATGGAGTACGATGTGAAAGATGTGCCTTAATTATTCTACATTTAATTGGACTTTGATTTTAATGTATTTCTGAAACAAAGGAAATTGCACTTTGATTTTGATGTATTTCTAAAATAGATCTCGGAGTCGAATATGAGATCAACAATGCAAACCCAACTTCATATGTAGTTGCACAAATTATTCTTATAGATCCATTACATTACTCCAGACTTATAGTAACTTGAAAATAGATTGTAATTCCTTCCTTGAAGGAAATCCACATTCACACTACACAGTCAAACATTGACAATGAAATTTCTAAGACAAATCAAAAAAGCCTTAAGATTATGATTCACCATTCATGTAATATATGAAAGTACAAATGAAGAAAATTTTAGCAACAATAATAAATATAGTAATCTATTCATGAACTAATTGAAAAACTACTAAAAGAAAGTGTACATTCTTTCACCATGAAACCATCCTACACACTAGACAAGACAAAGCCCCGTTTCTAGTTCTACTCTCCCCAGAGATGAGAAAATTACAGAAACCTTCTTTATGGCCTTGATATTCCTTTTATAATCATAAATAATGCAACAAGATACGGGCCTTTTACAAGAATGTGTAACATGTATTTCAACAATGCAATGTCGTAAAACCTCCAGGCCAGTATTCATGAAAGATTTGGTTTAGAGACACATAAAGCTTCCATGAAAGTGAACTACCTTATGAGCCATGCCACTATCGCACATTTGTGGTTATTAATGTAGAGAATACTAAGATACAATATTCTCATTGCGTTTCCTGGTAGGGGAGAACTTTGATGGTTTTGATCAGGCAAGGATGCTTGACTCGAAAACTGCATCTCATGTGTCTTCACCCACCTTTCTCTCTACATTCTACCCATTATAAGGGGGACATGGTGGTTTCTAGAGAGATCAAAATTATTTGCAACTGCAACTGAAGCCTGTAGTTCCACTCGAGCCTTTTAATAACCCTTTGTTTATCTTTGGCAATTTTAATAACCCTCTGGCTACAAGGTAAGTCATCAATTTGCTTTACTTCATGGCATCTGCAAACCTTAAGCCATATATCCTTATGCTAGAATTCAATTGCACCTTTTATTCACTTCATTTTAAAACCTCTGAAAGCAAGGCAATAACACTTCCTAAAAACTTATCTCTAGAAAATGTCTATCTTCTACATTCTTAAATGCAGCATGCGAATAATGACCCTATTTCTCGATTTTTGAAGTGGCAGAAATTGACTGTCAGATCTATACTTTGGATTACTCCACATACTATATTAATCTATGTGAGATGTATATTTCTCTCATTCCACAAGAAAGCTTTCATTGAAATAGTCCTGACACCTGTACATGACTCATAGACCTCAACACAGATTAATAGTAGTAGTTTCTCATTGAATATTAAATGTGTGCTATCCTCTATATTTTTCTTCCTCTAACACACGCAGTGTTTTGAGTTTTCTATTCAAAAGGATAGTAGAGAATCCTCGATCAAGATTTCATACATGCCAAAAAGTGTCTTTCTAAAAGATTTCATACAGATATGCAAGACACTTACAGCTAAGATGTGATGTGTTTGCTATATTAGTGTTTTTCTCTAATTAGTAATGGAAGATTATCCTTAGTTATTGTTTTCCCCCAAAAATAATGAATGATTCACCTTAATTTTTTCACATTTTTCATGCAATATGAACAAAATCGCCAATGTAATTATAATTTTTCCCCAAAAATAGTGAAATATTTGCCTTAATTTTTCAAAGAAAATCACGCAAAAGAAAAAGATTCGCTAATAAAATAAAAAAATTTCCCAAAAAGAATGAAAATTGCGCCTTAATTTTCATTCAAATCTTACGCAACTGAGAAAAATTCGCTAACAAAATTTAATATTTTTCCCCTATTAAAAAAAAAATCGCCAAAAAAATTTATATTTTCCCCCAAAATATTGAAAGATTCGCCAGGATTTTACACCTTTACCCAGGGGGGGGTGGGGGGTGTTCTCAAATTTATCCCTGAGTAGAAGCTACCTGGGGTAAAGATTCTACTTGTGGTAATCCTTCTTCATGTATTAGAAGAAAGGTTTATTTGGTTGCCCCAATGTATAGAAAGATAAGGAATGGATGATTGGACCATTGAGGTGGAAATGGATAGGAGAAAGATGAAGGTAGCTTAAGAGTTTTGTGAGATCATGTTTGTGTCCTTAGTGTTGATCAAGATCAAGGATGGAAAAGGGGATATGGATGGAGATAGGATATGGATCAGACAAACAAGATCATAGATAGTGATAGATGATGGAAGAAATGAATAGATCAAATAAGTGGTATGGATTAGAGGATATGGATAAGGTGAAGAAAGATCATAGATAGCACTAGATGGTAGAAGCAATGAATAGATAGGATAGATGGTATGGATAAAGTGAAGCAAGATTGTAGAAAGCAATGGATGATAGAAGTACTGAATAGATAGGATAGATGGTATGGATAAAGTGAAGCAAGATTGTAGAAAGAACTAGATGAATTTAGATAGGGTAATCGATATTAGAGGAAGGATAATGGGAGATATGGTAGGAAGAATAGAGTGGATGAACTTTTCCCCCAAGCATAGAGGTTTCCATTTGCAAAAAGGCAATATGTAATATTGTCACAGTATTTAGCACCATCTGAATAAGTGTTCCTAAACTTTTCAAAGATAGAGACCCAACCCAAAACTTAGAACCTCCGAAAAATTCAACTGGACATTTCTAGAAACTGGAAAGTAGACTCAAAAGGGAAGAAGAATCCCAAATTGGATCAAGGTACTTAGTCATTGATTACCCATGTGTGTGCAAGTGGGTTCATTCTGGCTCATATGATCATTGCAATCTTCAGAATCCAACATGGCTAGCTACATGAGTTACCATGACTTCAAAAGCATCATGGATAGAGCCTCACTGCTAGTGAGCGTCCATAGCCATGACGAGGTTATCATTGTAATCTCACAAATATTTCTCCATTGCCAGCCAGGCGTCCATAGCCCTGATGGAGTTACTTGCATGTTCCCATAGCCAAGCATTTTGATATTGCATTTCATTGCATTTTTCTTGATATTTATTTTCTTTCTCATGCTTTTGATCTTTTGATCTTTCTTTTTGCTCTTTATTTTTCTTGTATTGGCTTGTAAGTGATGAAACTTACATGGGTCTAATAATTACAGTGGCACTGAAGAAAGATTTTAGATTTTTCACTAGCCATGTCTTCAACTAAGAGATCACAATGATTTACAGCAATTGATTAAGTGTATGAGATATAGTAATCAAAAGATGTTGGGACCAAGATACGATAAGTGGTTCTTTCCTAGATTGAGTATGTATCCCAACCAAAAGAAATGTTAAAGAGGAACAACCTTGGATTCTGAAGAATTTCATGAATAGATATCTAGGAAAAGGACTGAACATGAGATTCAAGCATGGGCAAGTATGTGACAAAATGACACAAACACCTATCTCACAGATGAAAGATTTATCCAAAGGATTTTAATGAAAGGGATGGAAGGATAGAAAAGAGATGTTGGATAATAGATAGAATGTTTGAAGATTTGTGCCATGATAGATAGAAATGTATTTAAGATGAGTGTTGCTACACAACTTGAGAGGTGAAGAGATGGAGGAAAATTGAATTTTGGGACATAAGGACCCAAAATAGATAGAGGAAATGATGGAAAAATATTTTTGGAAAGATGTTTACATAGAGGGTTGAAAGAACTTCAAAGATGTGTTCCTTTGTTGATCTTTCTTATAGATCATTTGAGGTGATGGATTGATAGATGGAGGGATGTAAGGGCCCAAGATGGATGGAAGGGATGGAGACTTTGATTGTGGAATGAAAGGACCTAAAATGGATTTGGATGAAGATAAGTTTGACTTTGGAATGAAAGGACCTAAGATAGATTTGGAGGATGAAGAGTTTGACTTTGGAATGCAAGGACCTAAGATAGATTTTGAGGATGAAGAGATTCCTTGATCTTGATTTTGACTTGGTGTAGGATCATTTGAGTTCGTGCTTTCCTCTTGATTTGGAATTATATTAGTGAATGAGATGGAAGAGATATCATGCTCTTTCTTAGGAGGTGGATGTTGAATGAAATTTTGTTCTTGAGATAAAAGGGGATCATCGTGGATGGAATACCAAAATTTTAGGGGATCAACATAAGATTATTGATAGGTGGGATATTGATAAAAAATGGGATTAGATTGGAGAGCTATGATATCTTGATCTTGATTTACGTTAGGACTTATTTCCTTTGACTGAGTTTTCTTTTTCTCAGTTTGATGATGAATGGTCATATGAATGATCAAAGTCGATGCTTTTGATAGGTTGATGTAGAGAAATTTACTCCTTTTGATAAGGGCCCTAGGACTAGGTTGTCTCTTCTTCAACTTAGTTTTTTGATGAAGATTTTCTCTTCTCAAAATATGAGGAGTGGTCATACACTAATGATCAAAGGTTGTCGTTGATGTTGGATTTGGATACTTCATTTGAATACTCAAGTTATACTTTATCAAGTAGAGGTTTAGTTTGATTTGCCTCTATGACAAATTGTGTCAAATGATATGGATAAAAGTCTCTCGATATGGAAACTTGATTTGAAAACTTAAGGATTAAACTAGGTATGTTGTTTTGATAGAATTCGTTAGATGGTGAAACCTTGATCAATGCTATGATACTGCCTGATTTTGTTGGATGAAGTCTTATCTCGACCTAGTTTAAGATTCGAAAAACTTGCTCTAAGAACACTTTGTTGATTTTGAAATTGTTTTCTCTGATAATTTGATTCAAAGTTTGACTACTGAGTTTGCTAAGGGACCTGAAAGGGTACTCAAGACTGTTGATGAAATTTTTCTGAAATGTCTGATTTGCTCTTTGTTTTTCTTGGTTTTTAATATGCGCTAAGATAGAGACTGAATGCGCTAATGAATGTTGTAGATGCACCACATAATGTTCTCTATGCGCTAAGCTACCTTTCCCACGTGTTGTCTTAGAATGTTTAAAACTGACTTGGTTGGAAGAGTCGTGCACTAATATGTCCTTGATACGCGCTATTGTTTGAGCTGAAAGCACTAAGATATGCCTCTGATGCGCTAAGCTGATGTTGAAATGCGCTAGAGTGGTGTTGAAAAGCGCTGCTGAAATTTTTGCTAGTATGATACTGCTTATGCGCTAATGTGACTGTTGAACGCACTAATACTTGGTTGATATGCGCTATAGAATGGTTGACACACGCTAGGAAGTTGCTCCTATGCGCTAAGTTGTCATGATTTCTTGGATTTTGTCATTTTTGGATTTTTAACAGTTATGTTTTTCATGGATGATTTTCTGAAAAATAAATTGCAAACACGATATGAAACAGATAACAAATTTTTCCTATGCTAGACAAGTAGTGTATGTTCTGTGAGGATGTGTTCAAATCCCTGATGTTTTCACTGGTTTAGATAACAAGTAATATAGATCAAGAAGACTCTTTATTCAAGGGTCATTAACAACATCATAGCTCACTAGTCTCGATACTCCATCAGCTCAAACAGTCGTGTCACCCCCTAGAGGGCGCCCATTTTTTTGCCTTTTGCTAGAAATTAACTCAAAGTGAATTGCTTCACAATTGAGTAGTTATCTTGGGAGATATATGGTGAGTGATCTTGGGGGTGGATTCTTCCCCACCCTTTCACTATAATGTTGAAAATGTCTCGATACTGACCCGGCTCAAAGTTTCTAGTGCTAAGGTTCATAATCAGGCTTCTATTCAGTATTCAATGATAAACTCCCTCGGGAGGCTTCCCAACCTTTAGAACAAAGGCTTTACATATCTTAAAGATATTGGGGGAAGGCTAATCGCTGAGAAAAACCATTGAAGGGGACTTTCATCAACCTCCACATTTTATTATAGTGGGTTTGAACACTCGACGATAAAATCATTTCCCACTTAGATCGTTCCCCTCTTACCGACCATTTAAATGGCACTCTAAGAGAAACTCGAGAGGGCAGACCTTCTAAAGGATGTATATGCTTGAAGTAAAGAAAGATTAAAAGTGGTTTTGCTTTTTGGTCACCCAGTTAAGGGGAGAGCATATACCTTCCACTTTCGAGACAAGGCACCCAAGTGTTCTTTTTAAACCTTCAAAACAATGATGATTTATCTTCTATTTGGAGATTTTACTCCAAAAAAAGCATGGTGTTCTTTTTAGATCCTCATAGAAATAATTTTCTATTTAAGAAAATGGAAATCCTGGTCAACAAAATGAATCGCGATGCTTGGTCAACAAAAGAAAAATCATGAATTTAAAACTCCCTTGCTTTGCACAAAATAAAAAGTGAGGTTATTTTTACACTTTGCAAAATAAAAATGGATCCTTTTATGCACCAAAGGAAGGTGAAGTTCTTTTGCAAAAAGGAAACTTGTTCTTTTTAGACCCATATGAAGTGTTTTTTCCTAATCTTGCAAGAAAGCAAAGTGTTTGATTTGTTGTTCTTTTTACCTTGCAATGAGATTCTTTTTAATCCCAAAGGAAAATGTAGTTGATTTTAAGCCCAAAAGAAAGATAAGGTTCTTTTTAATCCAAAAGAAAAATGAGTTCCTTTTATCCAACTTTAAAAAGCTAGAAATAAATCACATGTCGTAATTCTAACTCCTCCAACCTACAAGAAACTGTTAAAACCTGCAAGGAAAGAAGTTAGTGAAAAATTAAAACCTTTGGTGGGCTTCCACAACCCTAATTTCAAATTTTGGTTACAAATTTTACAATCCTGGTCCTGAAATGCCCTAAAATTTGACTAAGTCTGAAATTTGGAGGATCTTCCAAAAACTAGATTTTGCATTATAACTCCTAGAGGTCTGTAACCCCTCTCAAACATCCTAACAATATATTCCATATTCCATATATATTGTCCTTCCACAAGCCTAATTTTTTTTTACCTCTGTTACAAATTTTTGCATTTGACAGATCTACGTGCTAAAATATTGCACAGATGTGCTAAAGTATGGTTAAAAAGCGCTAAGAACAAGCACCTATGCACTATTATGTGGTCCGAATGCGCTAAAATAGTGCTCCTATGTGTTTGACAAGCAGAAAAGGGTATGTGCTAGAAAGGTTTCAAAATACGCTAAAGAATGGTATATAAGTGCTAAACAGTGCTATGGATGCGCTAAAGTTTAGCACAGATGCGCTATAGAAAGTTTTGAATGCGCTACTCTGGTATTTTGGCGTGATTGTTGTCTTCTACCTACATGAAAAACAATGTTATTTTTTGGGACGTACCCCATGGTGGGTGCTAGAAATGTGTGCAGGAAATGTGGTTAGCAGAAATAGAAAAACCAGTTTCTAGACAAGTCCACACACCAATGAGACTCTTGGTGCAAGTTATGGAGCTATATTGAATAGCTCAACTTCCCAAGGTGTATCCCATTGTTCTCTATCTCACAGGATTCCCAGGGTCTCACTCTTGCTCTTAGATCATCGAGCAAGGTGGCTTAGGAATGACAACTCCAAGAATGAGTGATGATTTAAAATTGTAACATGAATGCATTCGTACAACATGTATGATATTTGAAACTAGAATGATTTAAACTAGTACGAATATGATGCTATGATAAAGAATAGTTATCCTATCCTAACAAAATATACTAGTCTAACATGTATATGCTATGAAAATGGAAATGCTTCTAAATGCTTAGTGTAATTTTAAACAAAGAGAGGCTAAATGCTTAGTAAAAATGACTATAAGTTAGATGCTTAAAACTTGGATGATGAAAATGAGAGAATGAGAGCTTTATTTATAATGAAAATAGGGCAATGGATGGTCAAGATTGAGCAATCTTAACAAGGGCTAGGATTGAAAGTTAATCAATCCATGTTCACAATTCTCACCAATGAAATGGTGACAATTGTCAACAAGAGGTTGCTTGAGAGGAGATGTAAGAAGCATTAAATGCTTGAGAAGACATGAAGGTTACCTTAGGAGGTAAGGTTAAGGTTAGGCTAGGGTCATCCATTGGATAAAGCTTTTATCCAAGGGGTAAACTCTTGTGCAAAGGTTAAAGGGATAACCCAAGGTAAAGTCATGAGTGCTTGATGAGACCCCTAGGTTAGATGAAGGTTGAGTTAGGTAAAAAGTCTCTAACCATGCCAAAAGGGTTAGTTAACCATTAATGGTTTGGAAGACTTTGGGAACAAATTTGTAAGAGTCCTTCCAAATTTGGGGGAACTCAACAAGTTAGCTTGTTGAAGACATAAAGGCTTTAATGCTTTTAGAAGACTTTCCTCCAAATTTGAGAAGGGACATCCTCAAATTTAGGGAAAAGGATATGATTGGAGGGATTAGGCTAATTGATTAGGATTATATGGGCTCTAGAAGAATACTTTAGGAGGCAAGTGGGAGATGTAGGAAAATGCAAGTGGAGGAAAAAGGATTAAAATAAAATTACTTTATTTCAATCAAATAGATGCAACTTGCATAAATATAAGTGAGGGATTAAAATAAATAAATTAGATTTATTTATTTGCAAAGATCAATTTAATTAAATGTAAATTTATTTAAAAAGGGAGAAAGGGGAATTAATTAAATAAATTGATTTATTTAATTAAAGGCTAGAAAAGGTTTAGGTGAGCTTAATTAAATAAACTGAGTAATTCATTTAATTAAATAGATGAATGGAGAGAAATTAATTAAATAGAATTTAATTAAATAGAGGAATGGGATTAAAATGAATATTAAATATTCATTTAGGAAAGTGGTCATTTTTATACGTCTACAATAGGTATTAGAAATGGGAAGCCATTTCACCCTACTCGAGAGAGATACCAAATCATTTACTTATTCAATGATATCACTTCTATGAAAATTCTTTGGCCATCTGGAAATTTTTGACCTCAAGGTCTTCAACCAATTGTCATTCATGTTCCTCCTACAATTGTTAGAACTCTTGTCATAGTAGGCTTGAGCTGATTGTATAATGATATATGAGTACTTTTCAATATTAGGACACTTGAAGATATTGTCGAATAAATCTTCATCCAATTTGATCAGCTTCTTACCAGTAGTGTCCTTTACACTCTTGCTAACAGTATCAAGGTGACTTGTGACTACCATGAAAAATTCAAAATCTTGAGCAGACATGGGAAAAGATGCAACTAAATGGGTACCACTATATATGATAGACTCCATTTTGTAATATGAAGGAGGCTACTCAATTCTCTTGAGAAACTTAGTTAGGTCAACATGACCTATCTCAATGTCCCTAATCTGGTCTATATTTGATGAGACTAAGAAAGGCAAGAAGACCAGATGTGGGTCTTGCTTCTTGAACTTCATGGTCTTCTTGTTTGGAGATGCCTCTGTCATTTGCACAATAGCAACACTATAACATGGGGGGAAACTACCAGTACTAGAGAAGTGCAATGAATCAACCTTTTTGTTCAATTTTAATTGAACAAACTACTGAATGTGATGAATTTGAAGCCATTAGGGTTTTCAAAAACCTTCCTTGTACCTGTTGGATATTGTTGAGAAGTTTGTTGGAATGTGTTGTCATTGATGTTAAATATTCCTTTGTATTCCAATGTTGCAAATAGATTAAGTTAGTTGGTTTGACCAGGGTGCTGCAGTTGAGTTATTGTGGATTAAAGGGTTTTGAGATAAGTATCTCTAGTTGATTCAACTAAAGTTTCAATGGTCTGCGTGGAGATTTTCTCTAGTTATGGGATCCGATATTGTGATTGGTTTTTTACTTGTTTAATGTTGATCTGTGTTCTGTATTTTTCTCTGCATTGCTCTACATTGCAATATCTTGGTTTGTGGATTTGATAGTGTTTGAGACATTTTGTTGTGTCCTCTATAAGTGTATCTTTTAGTTTAACAGTTAGTTCAATTAGTGTTCTTGAGGTTCAGTATGATGATGATGATGAA
This sequence comes from Cryptomeria japonica, assembly GCF_030272615.1. NCBI lineage: Eukaryota > Viridiplantae > Streptophyta > Pinopsida > Cupressales > Cupressaceae > Cryptomeria > Cryptomeria japonica. Next base: position 422,938,719 of record NC_081412.1, read on the forward strand.
GATTCTAGTAAGTGGTGTTGTTTCAGTTGTTATTGTGGTAATTCTTGATTCTTGTGGATGTTTCTAGATCGTGTCTTATTTGTGTTGGTGGTCCACGTTGATCGTTCTGCGCGTTATTGATGATTTTCCTTGATCTGATGGTGTTCTTCATGTTCTTAACTGACATGATGTTTGTAGCATGTTGCAGATGTTTGAGGCATAATTATTGGAGGTGTTTCATGTTTGAGGTGGTGGTTTAGGTCCATATTTTGTCTTAGCCAACATTGTTTTGGTCCGCATGTGTTATTGTAGTGTGTATGGTTATATTTTGTAATTTGTGACGTGGGTTGAGCCAATCTTGAAAGATAAGTTGATGATATGTATATATTGATATAATATCATTTTGCGGATGTATTTGCGAGTGTGTGATGTGTTAATAATGCTTTGATCTTTTGGTAGCAGAGAAGAAGTGAGAAGAAGTGTGCAGAAGTGTGGAGGAGCAGTATATCAGCTTAACCAGAACTATAACCAGGCATGAGGACATTTTATTCTATTAGTTCATGATCTTCCAGATGTAATTTGAATTTTTTTGTAAGATGGTGAGACTTTCCTAGCATTGTAGCCCTTGTTATTGTTGTTTTCGAGCAGTGAGCTCTAGGCAATGGCCTGAATGCATGTGCATTCCCTATTCTAATATTTCATATACTTAGAATAGGGTACCATCATATTGTGGGTAGGTTTCCACCGTGGTTTTTCCCTTGACTAGTTTTTCTATGTCAAAAATATTGGTGTTATATGTGTTATTGATGTGGTGTTGATTTATGCTTTCATTGTTATTTATCAGATCTGAAATTGTGTTTAAGTAAAGATTTTGTGAAAATTGATTCCCCCCCTCTCAGTTTTTTGCCTTGTTGCCAACAATTGGTATAAGGGCTAGATCCTCTTAAAGAATCATGACTGCTTGAGGTGATTCAGAATGGCAACCTATGCTTACAAGAATGATAGTCTGAGATTTGATGGAACAAACTACTCTCTTTGGAAAAAATGGATGGAGTGTCACTTGAGATACATCAGTGAAGATTACTGGAAGATTACTAAGAATGTGTATAATGTTCCTCTGAATGGTCCTACATCTCCGGATGAGATAAAGGAAGTTGAAAACAATATTAGGGTGAAGGAAGCATTGTTGAGTGCCTTGACTGATTCTAAGATGACTAAAGTGATGGATTTATAGATCGCTCGTAAAATTTGGAAGAAGCTAGAAATTTTTTATTAAGGTGACAATCATGTGAAAGTTGGTAAGTTGCAGAGCCTAAAAGGAAAGTATGAGATGCCGAGAATGGGAGAAGATGAGAATATTACCTCCTTTATGCAGAAAGTGAATGGGCTTGTGTTGAATATCATATGTGTCGGTGCAGTGTTGGAAGAATTAGAGATTGTAGCGAAAGTGTTGAAATCCTTGCCTCCTGCTTACAAACATAAAGTTGTTTCTATTGAGGAGATTCGGATGGTGACTAATGTGACTAGAGACATGTTGATTGGAAAGCTTGCTACCTTTGAGTTGAGTGAATTTGGTCAATCTCTTCCTAAGTTAGAATTTGCATTCAAAGCTATTGTTTTTGAGAAGCAGAAATATGATCTGAGAGAAAGTTCTACAAGGGTGTCCAGATATGAGAAGGAGATGAGAGAACTTGAAGAAGAAAAATAACTTGAGGATCTTGAAGTTCTTATTGCCAGAAGATTGCCTAAAGGAGCCAGTAAATATGAAGGTAAATTACCTCTTAAATGCTTTTCATGTAACAAGATAGGACATTTTGCTTCAAGGTGTTTGAAAAGAGTTCCTAAGAAGCCATTTAAGTCATGCAAGCCTAAATATCAGAAGAAATATTATTATGTTGTTGATGAAGGTGTGATAGATGATGAATCTAATAAGAGAAATTCAAGAGATGAATGAGTGTTTATTGCTATCAAGGAAGATGATCCAGTACCTATTGATTCTACTAGCTACATTAATGAGGAGAAAGCTTTGGCTGCTAAAGTTGAAGAGAAAGATGAATGGGTTATTGATAGTGGCTTCTCTCATCATACGACAAGTGATAAGAGTAAGTTTGTGAGTATGGAAAAGTATGATGATGGTGTAGTAAGATTTGGTGATGATAAAGCTAGTATAATCCATGGTAAAGGTTATGTTTCTCTTGATGGTAAGCATAATACCAATGATGTCTTGTATGTTTAAAGTCTAAAGCATAATATTTTGAGTTATGGACAGATGGTTGACAAGGGATATCATTTTCAATTCAAGAATGACAAGTGTAAAATCATAAGTGGTTTCAGAATTGAGATTGCATCAAGGACAAAGACTAAAGGTAATATCTTTCACTTGAATGCTAGTGGTAAAAGTTGTTTGATTGCTTAGATTGATGAAATTTGGTTATGGCATAAAAGAATGTGTCATGTGAATTTTGATTGCATGGTTAAGATAAGTTATACTCAAGCAATGAGAGATCATCCTAAGTTGGTAAAGCCTACTAATCCGATATGTAAGGAATGTCAATTAGGGAAGCATACAAGAGTTACTTTCAAAGGCAAACAATATTGTTTTAATGGATTATTGGATCTTGTGAATACTAATTTGTGTGGTCCTTCTAGAGTGAGAAGCTTGCAAGGAGACAGGTATTTCATGTTCTTGATTGATGACTATTTAAGGATGATGTGGGTTTCTTTCTTAAGGGATAAGACTGAAGCATTGGAGAAGTTCAAGATTGTCAAAGATATGGTTGAGACCAAGACTAGACAAAATCTGAAGTGTTTGAGATTGGACAAAGGTGGTGAATTCACTTTCGGTGAGTTTAATGTATTTTGTGAAGAGCATGGAGTGAAGAGATATTTATCTATACCTAGAACTCCTCAGTAGAATGGTTTTGTGGAAAGGAAGAACAAAACAATTCAGGAAGCTGCTATAACTATGATGATTGAAGTAAATGTTTTGCATATCGATTAGAGAGAACTTGTGAGTATTGTTTTATATACTCTTAATTGAGTGCATATTAAAGGTGATACTGGTAAGACTTCTTATGAGTTATGGTTTGGTCATGTTCCTACAGTTAGATATTTCAATTTTTTTGGAAGTAAATGCTATATTATAAGAGATCAAGATTTGGGAAAATTTGATGCTAGATGTGATGAAGGAATCTTTCTTCGTTATTCCACTAAGAGCAAGGCCTACTGGTGTTATAATAAGAGATTGAGAAAGACAGTTGAGAGTGCTAATGTGAAATTTGATGAAAGCAATGTGAGATAGATCAAATATTGTGGATATGATTCAGATGATCAAGATGTCAGTTTAGATAAAGGAAAGCAACTATAGACCTAGAATCAAAATCAGACTGTTCCAAAAAAAGCCTGAGAATGAGGGAGAAGGTAAAAGTGCTAGTGCAGAAGAAAGAGCTCAAGAGTCTGAAAATCAAAAAAATCCTAAGACTACCAGGTATGTAAGATTGAATCATTCAAAGAACCAAATCATAGGTGATAAGAATAAAGGTGTGATGACTAGAAGAAGAATTGTTGAAGAGTATTGCTTGATTTCTAAAAGTGAACCTAAAGATGAAGCATGCAAAGATGAAAATTTAGTTAAAGCAATGGAAGAAGAATTAAACTAGATTGAGAAAAATAATACATGGATTCTTGTTCCCAGACCTAAGGATAAAAATATAATTGGAACTAAATGGGTCTTCTGGAATAAATTGAATGAAGAAGGTGAAGTGGTTAAAAACAAAGATAGACTTATTTGTAAGGGATATTCTCAGATAGAAGGAATTGACTTTCAGGAGACTTTTTCTCTAGTGGCTATAATTAAAGTTGTTAGATTATTTCTTGCTTATGTTGCTTACAAAGATTTCAAAGTTTATCATATGGGTGTCAAGTTAGCCTTTCTTAATGGTGAGCTCAAAGAAGAAGTCTATATTGAGCACCCAGATGGATTCTAGTTGACAGATCGGGAAGATATGGTTTGCAGATTGAAGAAAGAATTGTATAGACTAAAGCAAGCCTCCAGAGCTTGGTATGCTATATTTGATAAGTATTTGATGAAGCTTGAATTTAATAAAGGTATTGCTGATAGTAATCTGTATTTAAATATTGATCATGATAATATTTTTATTGTTGAAGTTTGTGTTGATGATATTATTTTTAGTGGAGATGATAGTTTGTGCAAGAAGTTTGTTGATGACTTGAAGAATGAGTTTGAAATATCTATGATTGGTGAGATAAAATTATTTTTGGGATTGCAAATTACTTAGTTAGATAAAGGTATTTTCATATCTTAGTCCAAGTATGTGAAGGATTTGTTGAAAAATTTTTGTTTAGATGATGGAAAACAAATTGGTACTCCTATGGTGACCGGATGTAAGTTGAAAAAGGATGATAATTCTTTGAAAGAAAATCAGACTTGATACAGATCTATGATTGGTGGATTTCTATATTGGACTCAGAGACCAGATATCATGAATGTTGTTTGTCTTGTTTCTATATTTCAAATTAGTCCTAAGGAATCTCATGTTGTTGTAAAGAGAATTTCTAGATATTTGAAAGGAACTATTGATTTTGTTTTGTGGTATCCTAAAGATGATGATTTTAGTTTGAGTGCTTTTACTGATACTAATTGGGTAGGTGATGTTGATGACTAGAAGAGTACTAGTGGTGGTACATTTTTCTTGGGAAAGAGATTGGTTTCTTGGATGAGTAAGAAGCAGAATGTTATTTCTTTATCTATTGCAGAGGTAGAATGCATTGTTGTTGCTAGCAATTGTACACAAGTAATATGGATGAAGAAGATGTTGAAGGATATCACAGTTATTTTTGATGTACCTAATGTTATATACTATGATAATTCTAGTGCTACATTCCAAGACTAAGCAAATATCAATCAAGCTTCATTTCTTGAGAGAGAAGGTGAATGAGAAGAAAGTTAGATTGGAGTATGAATCCTTTGCCTAAGGATACATTTGAGTATCTTAGGGAGAAGCTAGGGGTGATTGCCCCTACAGATAAGGACTAAGGTGCATTGAGTTACATTAGTCTGGTAGATTTCATAGTCATATCTTGTGATCTAGATTGATGTGTGGTGGTTGTTACTCAAGGGGAGTAGTCAGTGATTCAAATGTTCAGTTGTGGAGAGAGAGAGTTTGGCCTTAGCATTGATGTCAAAGGGGGAGAAATAACTATGTGAAAAAATTGTGTTGAGTTGTGTGCATGATCTAAGGGGGAGTTGATTATTTTCTTTTTTTGCATTTATTATTTTTCACATCATATGTTGCCATCAATTTCAAAGGGGGATATTATGGGATATTGTTGAGAAGGTTGCTAGAATTTGTTGTTGTCATTGATGTCAACATATTCCTTCGTGTTCTAGTGTTGCAGTCAGATTAAGTACATTGGTTTGTTCAGGCTGTTGTAGATCATTTACTGTGGATTAAAAGGTTTTGAGATAAGTATCTCTAGTTGATTCAACTAAAGTTTTGGTGGTCCGCATGGAGATTTGATCGAGTTATGGGATCTAGTATTGCATTTGGTTTTTCAATTGTTTGGTGTTGATCAGTGTTCTATATTTTCTCTACATTGCTTTGCGTTGTAATCTCTTGGTTTGCAGATTTAACAGAGTGTTTGGGACATTCTGGTGTGTCCTCAATTTAGGTGGTTTGTGATTTGGAGGTCTGCAAATGTATCTTTCACTTTGACAGTTAGTTCAGTTAGTGTTCTTGAGGTTCGATATGATGATGATGATGAAGATACTAGTAAGTGGTGTTGTTGCAGTTGTTGTTGTGGTAATTCATGATGCTAGTGTATGTTTCTAGATCGAGTCCTATTTGTGTTGGTGGGCCACATTGACTATTGTGCCCACGTTATTGATGATTCTCCTTGATTTGGTGGTTTTCTTCATGTTCTTGACCGACATGATGATTGTAACGTGATGCTGATGTTCAAGGCATAAATCTTGGAGGTGTTTCATGTTCAAGGTGGTGGTTTAGGTCCATACTATGTCTTAGCTGGCATTGTTTTGGTCCGCATGTGTTATTGTAGTGTGTATGGTTATATTTTTTAATTTGTGATGTGGGTTGAGCTGACCTTGAAAGATAGGTTGATTATATTTATAAATTGATGTAATATTATGTTGTGCATGTATATACGAGTGTGTGATGTGCGAATAATGCTTTGATCTTTTGATAATAGAGAAGAAGTGTGGAAGAGCAGTATATGAGCTTAACCGCAACTGTAACCATGCATGAGGAGATGTTATTCTATAACTTCATGATGTTCCATATGTAATCCATTTTTTTTTGTAAGATAGTGAGTCTTCCCCAGCGTTGTAGCCCTTGTTGTTGTTGTTTTTGAGCAACGAGCTCTAGGCAGTGTGACTGAATGCATGTGCATTCCTTATTGTAATATTTCATATACTTCTAACATGGTATCATCATATTGTGGATAGGTTTCCACTGTGGTTTTTCCCTTGACCAGATTTTCCACATCAAAAATATTGGTGTTATATGTGTTATTGATGTGGTTTTTATTTATGCTTTCATTATTATTTATCAGATTTGAAATTGTGTTTGAGTTAAGTAAAGATTTTGTGAAAACTAATTCATCCCCCCTCTCAGTTTTCTACCTTGTTGCCAGTAGTATCATAATAATTTGAAAGTAAATCAGGCCTATAAACCCTCTTTACGTGTGTGCAATTGGCAAAATTCAGGTTCACAAGCCTAAATTACACTTTTGACAAAGTGTTATTTACAGGTGTAATTCGGGTTTATATCCTCGAATTATACTTTAAGAAAATCTAAAAATAGTTGTATGTCGGACCTATAGGTCCAAAATACACTCATTTAGATTTAATCAAAACCCAGTGTTGATTAGACCTATAGGTCTGACATACACCTGGATGAGTGAATCAAAGTGTAAGGTGGGTTTACAAACCCACCATACACTTGAGAAGGAAAAAAAACTCAAAACAAGGTGTAAGATGGGTTTTCAAACCTGCCTTACACAATGGAAACATAAGATGGTGTAAGGTGGGTTTATAAACCCACCATAAATTTAAGTTATGGCAACAAAGGATTGCAAGGTGCAGGGTGGGGTTATAGACCTACCATGCACTAAGTAAGGTTTTTAGTGCATGGCAAGCCTACAACCTCGCCATGTACCACCCTCACAAAGAATGGCAAGAGAGGTGGAGTGCAGGTTGGTGAACCCAAACTCCACCAAAGTTTGGTGTATTTTGGGTTCACGAACCCAAAATCTACCTATGCTAGGGCAATGCAAAGATAATAAAAAATATAATTCAAGGTGGAGTGCAAGGCAGGGTCATAGACCCACTATATGTGAAATTTGGAATTTGTATCTGAAACACAAATACTCAATAAATCATTGCATGCATGGTTAGTTGATAAAAATCAATAAATATAAAAACCATAACAAATTGACCTATTGCCTCCTAAAAGATGTGAGTATAGATTTGCTCTTAGATTTATCTAAGCAATACTAGTGACTAGACTACACCAAGACGGAGGATTTAATCTATATGAATGCAAACTAAATGAATGCAAGATTAAGAAAATTAAGCTAGATTAATCTAAAATGATATGTGAAGCATGATTGTATGCATGATTAATCTAAAATGTTAATTATGCTAGATTATTCAGATAAAAATGAATATAGTATTGATTCTAAAATCTAGGATGTAAGGGATCTTTATTGCTCTGAAATGAGGGGTAATTATAGGAATTACAAGGCCAAAGTTGAGGTGGCAAGAATCAACAACCCGGATTTGATCTGATGATATCAAGGGCTAAGATTGAGGAAGTTGGAGAAGAGGTTGGAGGAAGGGACACATGTCATCTCTGTGGTGACAAGTGTCAAGGAACCTTTCTCATGAGAGGGCAAGTGTCCAATGGAGGAGATATGTGGTGAAAGTGTCATGTGTCTCCAAGGGAGAATATGCAACCCATAAGAGGTTAGGATAAAAGAGGTGAGGATGTGCAAGATAGGATAGGGTTAGTTAAAACCAAGATTAGATACAATGGGATAGGTTAGGGGGAGGTTCGGCTAGGTGGTTAGAAGTTAGGAGCCATGTGCTCATATTTGAATTTTGAAATTAAAATATTAGGAAAAGATAATTAACCACAACAAATTCATCATTTGTTAATCTTAATTAGGAATTAGAAGAATTGAATAAAAATGAGGGTAATTAATTAATTTGGAATTAATTAATCAAAGGGGGATATGAAATTAACTATATAAATAAATCATTTAGATTTATTTACAAGTAGATGGACAGGGAAATTAATCAAATTATTTGTGAATTCAACTAATTGGAAAGGGGTATTAATTAAATAACTGGTGTATTTAATTAATTATCATCAGACCATTTTTAGGTGTATACATTTTGCCCCTCTTTGAAGCGATGTGTGACGACACATTGGCTCAAAGAAAATTCGATTTGATGATTTTGTTGATATGATATGATGCAGATTTGATTTTT